>NC_141874.1:404721654-405024684 GCF_056163025.1 Triticum urartu
TACCTCGCTGTTTTTATTTATTCAGATTATAAAAATATATTTCTACCAACCATATTACACTTTTATCACCATCTCTTCGCTGAACTAGTGCACCTATACAATTTGCCATTGTATTGGGTGTGTTGGGGACACAAGAGATTTCTTGTATTTGGTTGCAGGGTCGTTTGAGAGAGACCATCTTCATCCTACACCTCTCACAGATTAATAAACCTTAGGTCATTCACTTGAGGGAAAATTGCTACCGTCCTACAAAACTCTACGCTTGGAGGCCCAACACGTGTCTACAAGAATAAAGTTGCGTAGTAGACATCAATGTGCATTACTGAGAGGGCCCAGATATACCACTCTGATACTCGGAGTGACAAATCCTAATCTCGATCTATGCCAACCCAACAAACACCTTCGGAGATACCTGTAGAGAATCTTTATAATCACCCAGTTACGTTGTGATGTTTGATAGCACACAAGGTATTCCTCTGGTATTCAGGAGTTGCATAATCTCATAGTCAAAGGAATATGTATAAGTCATGAAGAAAGCAATAGCAACAAAACTTAACGATCATTATGCTAAGCTAATGGATGGGTCTTGTGATGTAGGGTGGAACCCCATATGGCTGATATTTCATGGAAGGAGCGGATCTCGCGAGGAACACGAAGAACACGAGGGGAAATCACAAAGGGGAACACAAGAGAAACACTCAAACCAACAAGTATGATCACACATGTGCTAGATCCATGAACACAAAGGGAGATACATGCTCCACGATCAACAAGGGACGATACACAGTAATTGGTTCTTCTCCAAAGGAGGTCTTGATGGGGCCACCCAAGAGGGGGTCTTGAATCCAAGGGGATCTTCTTCGTAGTGTTGGGGAACGCAGTAATTTCAAAAAAATTCCTACGCACACGCAAGATCATGGTGATGCATAGCAACGAGAGGGGAGACTGTTGTCTACATACCCTCGTAGACCGTAAGCGCAAGCGTTATGACAACGCGGTTGATGTAGTCGTACGTCTTCACATCGACCGATCCTAGTACCGAAAGTACGACACCTCCGCGATCTACACATGTTCGGCTCGGTGACGTCCCACGAACTCACGATCCAGCAGAGTGTCGAGGGAGAGCTTCATCAGCACGACGGCGTGATGAAGGTGATGATGATGCTACTGGAACAGGGCTTCGCCTAAGCACCTCTATGATATGACCGAGGTGGATTATGGTGGAGGGTGCACCGCACACGGCTAAGAGATCAATGATCAACTTGTGTGTCTATGGGTTGCCCCCCTCCCCCGTATATAAAGGAGTGGAGGAGGGGGGAGGGCCGACCCTCTATGGCGTGCCCTGGAGGAGCCCTACTCCCTCCGGGAGTAGGATCCCTCCCTTCCCTAGTTGGACTAGGAGAGAATGAAGGGGAGAGAGGGAGGAAGGAAAGGGGGCGCCCCCCCCTTCCTAGTCCAATTCGGACCAGAGGGGGAGGGGGCGCGTGGCCTACCCTGGCTGCCTCTCTCTCCCCACTAAAGCCCATTAGGGCCCATATACTCCCCGGGGGGTTCCGGTAACCCCCCGGTACTCCGGTATATGCCCGAACTCACTCGGAACCTTTCCGATGTCCAAACATAGGCTTCCAATATATTGATCTTTATGTATCGACCATTTTGAGACTCCTATTCATGCCTGTGATCACATCCGGGACTCCGAACAACCTTCAGTTCATCAAAACACATAAACTCATAATACCGATTGTCACCGAACGTTAAGCGTGCGGACCCTACGGGTTCGAGAACTATGTAGACATGACCGAGACACGTCTCTAGTCAATAACCAATAGCGGAACCTGGATGTTCATATTGGCTCCCACATATTCTACGAAGATCATTATCGGTCAAACTGCATAACGATATACGTTGTTCGCTTTGTCATCGGTATGTTACTTGCCAGA
The DNA here is from genome assembly GCF_056163025.1 of Triticum urartu. Classification (NCBI taxonomy): domain Eukaryota; kingdom Viridiplantae; phylum Streptophyta; class Magnoliopsida; order Poales; family Poaceae; genus Triticum; species Triticum urartu. Next base: position 404,723,595 of record NC_141874.1, read on the forward strand.
GATTCGATCGTCGATATCTCAATACCTAGTTCAATCTCGTTACCGGCAAGTCTCTTTACTCGTTTCGTAATGCATCATCCTGCAACTAACACATTAGTCACATTGCTTGACAGGCTTATATTGATGTGCATTACCGAGAGGGCCCAGAGGTACCGCTCCGACAGTCGGAGTGACAAATCCTAATCTCAATCTATGCCAACTCAACAAACACCATCGGAGACACCTGTAGAGCACCTTTACAATCAGCCAGTTACGTTGTGATGTTTGGTAGCACACAAAGTGTTCCTTTGGTATTCGGGAGTTGCATGATTTCATAGTCATAGGAACATGTATAAGTTATGGAGAAAGCAATAGCAACAAACTAACGATCATCATGCTAAGCTAACGGAATGGGTCAAGTCTGTCGGCATTCTGGGAACGGGGGTCCCCAGACTTTCCTGCCTGCGGCCCACGGTGTCGCTTTGCTAGCAGGCATGTACGGCCCATCTTCATCAACAAGGAATCAAGACCCTCGCGAGGCGGACAACACAAGATCTCCTCAGGAGCGGACTCACCAGGCTGGCTCATGAGGGGCGGAGAGTTCAAGGCCAGGAAAACCTCGCGAGGTTCTCATGACGTGAGCCATGACGATCGAGACCAGGCGGGCGCCAGCGCGCGCAGCGTCCTTGTTTCCTCTTTGGTGCTAAGGGGGAAAGCGCGGGCGCGGAGTACCGAGGCATCAAGCAAAGGTTTCCATATTGGTGCATCAAGACCAAGACCGGAAGGACGACAAGACGGAGGTCACCGTGGAGCCCAAAATGGCGTCACCACCAGAGCCTTTGGCAGGCGAAGACTGCTTTTGTCAGGATAGCTTGTACTAGCTGTCCCCCTTCGAATTGGCCGTTGTTGCCTCCCTTCCTGCTCAATATTTGGGGAGAGGACCAAGGCCACTATAAATAGGACTAGCCACCACCATAGCTAGGGAGGACCGGATCTTAGATTGGAGCCACCACATCCTTGGCCACACATCCACCGAGCACAAGAACACCTCGACCTCAGGAGGTTGTTCTTCCCCTTGTACTGTTCATCACCAGCCCAAGAGGCAATCCACCACCACCACACTGGAGTAGGGTATTACACCACAACGGTGGCCCGAACCAGTATAAATCTTGTCTCCTTTGCGTTGTGAGTTCGTCAAGTTAGTTCGTAAGATCTTAGCCGAGCTAGGACGTGGATTGGTAGGTGGGAATCTTTGCGCGCACACTAGTGTTCGAACCTTAAGGGTTTTGCTGGAACCAGTGATCCGACATTTGGTGCGCCAGGTAGGGGTGCACCGGAGTCTTCCTTCCGTCGACTCGCACTCCACCATCTCCACGCCCGCTCCCCATGGCGGGCGCCCTTCCAGCTGGATCTACCGGTGCCCACGGCGGCGCTCGGGGGCTCTGAGCCCTTGCGGCAGGCACAGTGTCCACCCAAGTTCAAGCCGGAGATGCCGCCACGCTACGACGGCACGGCGGACCCATCAACTTTCCTGCTAGCATACGAGGAGGCCGTCCTAGAAGCCGGGGGCAACGACAAGATCATGGCCAACTGGTTCCCAGTGGCCCTTGTAGGCGCGCCGCACGGCTGGCTCTCCCATTTGCCGGAGTCTTCTGTCACCACCTGGGAGGAGTTGCGCAACCTCTTCATCACTCGCTTCGGGAACCGGCGGCCCCCATCATCGCAGCCCTTCTCGGCGGTTCACAAGCACCACCCTCAGATCGGCATGTAAAGTCGTACTTTCGCCAGATCGGCGCCGCTTCCAAGCGCCCGGGGGCTCCGCCCAGCTGGGCCGCGCCTGAGGCCAATCTCACCTTCGACTCGGAGGATCATCCCACCTCCACCATTGGCTCGGGTGCACTCCTGATGTTGTGCGCACCCACCATCAGCCACGTATCCATCACCAAGACGCTCATCAACGGCGGTGCCGGCCTCAATGTGCTCTCCGTCGAGGCCTTCAGCCTCCTTCACGTACCGTTTGAGCGGCTCCACCCCAGCAAGCCCTTCTCGGGGGTTGGCGGAGGCCCCGCCCGCTCCCTGGGGCAGATCCGCCTCCCCGTGACCTTCGGCACGCGTGACAACTACCGCATCGAGCTCATCGGCTTCGACATCGCCCGCATTGGCCTCCCGTACAACGCCATCCTCGGGTACCCAGCTCTGGCCCAGTTCATGGCAGCAACCCATCCTGCTTACAATCTCATGAAGATGCCGGGGAGCCAGGGTGTCCTCACCATCAAGGGGGACGCCAAGGAGGCCCTGGCTGCGCTCAAGCTTGCCCTCAAGGCCGCCGCGGCAGCACGACCCGCCGACGTAGATACCTCCAAGGCCAAGGGAGCCGCACCAACCAAGAAGAAGCAGTTCTTCACTCAGGACAAGGCAGAAACCAAGCAAGTGTTGTTTGAGGTGGACGGTTTCTCAGGGGCAACCTTTACCATAGGATCCAACCTCGAGCCTGCTCAGAAGGAGGCGCTAGTGAAGTTTTTGTGTGCAAACAAGGGAGTGTTCGCCTGGGAGCCCGATCAGCTGGTAGGGGTCCCAAGAGAGGTAATAGAGCACCACCTGAAGGTGTGCCCCAACGTACGCCTCGTGAAGCAGAAGGCAAGGCGGCATTCCACGGAGAAGCAAGCTTTCATCATCCAAGAAACCCGCAAGTTGGAGGTTGCGGGTGTCATTCGCGAGGTTTGGTACCCCGAATGGCTGGCGAACCCCGTCGTCGTCCCCAAGAAAGACGGGAAGGAGCGGATGTGCATCGACTTCACCAACCTCAACAAGGCCTGCCCTCAAGATCCGTTCCCGCTTCCACACATCGACCAGATCGTCGACTCCACCGCCGAGTGCGACTTGCTATGCTTCCTGGACGCGTTCTCAGGATATCACCAGATCAAGATGGCGGTAGAAGATGTGGAGAAGACGGCCTTCTTGACCCCGTGTGGGGTGTACTACTACACTTGCATGCCATTCGGGCTGCGCAACACGGGCGCAACCTTCTAGAAGCTCATGCACATCGCCTTAGGGCGGCAGCTCGGGAGAAACGCTGAAGCCTACGTCGACGACATCGCGGTGAAGTCTTGGGAGGCGGGGACGTTGATCCAAGACCTGCAGGAGACCTTTGAAAGCCTTCGCCAGGTGGACTTGTGGCTCAACCTAGAGAAATGTGTGTTTGGTGTCCCTTTCGGCAAGCTGCTGGGTTTCCTAGTGTCCCACAGGGGGATCGAGGCCAACCCAGAGAAGGTCAAGGCCATTGAAGACATGAGTCCACCATAGACCCTCAAGGAAATGCAGAAGTTGGCTGGTCGGGTGACTGCGTTGGGGCTCTTCATCTCCAAGCTGGGAGAGCGCACCCTACCCTTCTTCAAGCTGATGAAAAAGAAGGGCCCATTCAAGTGGACCCCGGAGGCCGACCAAGCTTTTCAAGACCTTAAGAGATACCTGACCAGCCCTCCAGTGATGGTGGCGCCACGACCTCGCGAGCCCATAGTGATCTATCTTGCCGCCACCCCGTACTCAGCCAGCGCGGCTCTGGTGGCGGTTCGGGAAGAACACCAAGCCAAGGGCGCATCGCGCCGTGCCACGCCTCCAGCAGAGATGACGCAAGACCAGAAGGGCGCCACAAGGGCCGTAGCAGCAGCAACGGCAGAGGATCAGGCTCGGCAGGATGACACCCCCAAACTCGCGAAGATTTCGGCAAGCGATCAAACGTCGTGGGCTCTACCCCCTCAAGAGGCACCCCAGCTTCCGGAAGACGTAAACCTCATCAGCACGCCTACCCTCGTCGAGCACCCGGTATACTTCGTCAGCACGGTGTTGCGGGACGCAAGAGCGCAGTACCCCATGCCTCAGAAGCTCCTACTCGCGCTCCTAGTGGCCTCACAAAAGGTGCGGCACTACTTCCAGGGCCACCCCATCAAGGTCGTCTCAGCTTACCCATTGGAGAGAGTGCTCAGGAGCCCCAACTCTGTCGGAAGAGTCGCTGAATGGAACATCGAGTTGCAAGCATTCCAGTTGGAGTTCAGTACTACCAGGGTCATCAAGGGAGCCGTGCTCGCTAATTTCATGGCAGAATGGGCAGACGCCCCGGCGCTTGAAGAAGGCGAAGACTGGTCCCTCTCGCCGGGAAGCAAGGCGCCTAATGGCTGGGTCATGTATTTTGATGGTGCCTTCGCGCGCCAGGGCGTGGGGGATGGATCAGTACTCATCTCGCCCACTCAGGACAAGCTCTACTACGCCGTGCAGCTCTGCTTCCAACAGGGCGAGAAGGTCTCCAACAACGTTGCAGAATACAAATGCCTCATAGTCGGCCTGAAGGCTGCGGCGGCGCTGGGGGTGAAGTGTCTCACTATCAGGGGCGACTCACAACTCCTCGTCAACTTCTCCAACAAGGTATATGAGCCGAAGGACGAGCACATGGAAGCATATCTTGCGGAGGTGCGCAAGATGGAGAAGCAATTTCTGGGCCTCGAGTTGCAACACGTGCCCCGTGGCACCACCAAGGAAGCTGACGACATCGCCAGAAGAGCATCCAAGCGATAGCCCCAGGAGCCTGGCATCTTCGAGGAGCGGCTCTTCAAGCCATTAGCAATGCCACCGCTTTCAAGAACAACTCAGCCTCGGGAGGAACTCCTGCAGCCTCCTGCCACAGGAGCCCCAGCTTGTGGCCCGACCTCAGGAGAGCGCCTACTCCTGGCACTCGAGCCCCAGGAGGGATGCTGGACCAATGAATTCAAGGGATACCTGATGCAAGGGGAGTTGCCGGAGAAGGAGGAGGACGCGGAGCGCGTGGCCCGTCAGGCCACAACATACTGCATCCAGGACGGTGAGTTATACATGAAGCGACCAAATGACGTTTCACTGCATTGTATCTCCAGGGAATAGGGGAAAGAGCTGATAGCGGACATACATGGCGGGGACTGTGGGCACCACTCGTCATCGTGAACCCTCGCCGGCAAGGCATTCCGATGTGGATTCTACTGGCCTACGGCGCTCAACGATGCGACTGAGCTGGTGAAGTCCTACGAGGCCTGCCAATTCCATGCCAAGCAGATCCATCAGCCAGCTCAGGGCCTCCAGACCATTCCACTCTCGTGGCCATTCACGGTCTGGGGGCTGGATATTCTGGGCCCGTTCCCTCGGGCGCCTGGGGGATATTGATACCTCTACGTCGCCATCGACAAGTTCACTAAGTGGTCGGAGGTTGAAGCCGTCTGCGCCATCCCAGCTGGCTCCTGCGGTCAAATTTATCAAGGGCCTCGTGAGCCGTTTTGGGGTCCCCAACCGCATCATCACCGATAATGGCTCGCAGTTCACTAGTAATATCTTCAAGTCATATTGTGCTAACCTTGGAACGCAGATATGCTATGCCTCGGTAGCACACCCCAAGAGCAATGGCCAGGTCAAACGCGCCAACGCGGAGGTCCTGAGGGGCCTCAAGACCAGGACCTTCAAGAAGAAGCTCGAAGCCTGCGGCAGGGGCTGGCATGATGAGCTCCAGTCCGTGTTGTGGTAGATACGCACCACCGCCACCAAGCCAACGGGCGAAACCCCGTTCTTCCTCGTCTATGGAGCATAAGCAGTCCTCCCTCACGAGGTCAAGCATTGCTCCGCAAGGGTCCTGGCGTTTAATGAGACGCAGCAGGACGCCACGCGGGGGATGGACCTCGTGTTGGGGGAGGAACGTCGCTGCGAGGCTGCACTACGGGCGGCAAGATACCAGCAGGTGCTGCGGCGGTACCACTGTCGCAGCATCCGCTCCAGGACTCTTGAGGTGGGTGACCTCGTCCTAAGGCGGGTGCTCTCCAGGGAGGGGCTGCATAAGCTCTCACCCATGTGGGAGGGCCCGTTCAAGGTCGTCCACGTCTCTAGGCCTGGCGCCGCGCGCCTGGAGACGTAGGACGGGGTACCCGTCCAGAACGCCTGGAACATCCAACACCTCTGGAAGTTCTACCCATGAAGAAAGGCCCAGTGCTTGTGAAGAAGGCCCGGTGCCTGTAAAGAAAGGCTTAGTGCCTGTGAAGAAAGTCCCAGTTCCTGTGAAGCAAGGCCTTGTTCCTGTGAAGACTCGCCGCCCGTGACACTCTCACGTAATAATGAGTGGGTCCGTACACGCCCCGGAGCCTCAGGAGAGCCGCCCTTGGGCCTCGGGGGCTCCCTCCCACACCGAGTGGTAGCACTTAGCTCCGCGCTGGTGAGAGGACGTCGAAGACTAGACTAGGTGTCGGACGCGGCTTTTCATTTGCTTTCTGAAGTTGGCTCGCCCCTCTTTTAATTGAAATTTGCTTTCTGGTGTCTCTTGTTGGTCCTGTTTTATCGCTTTCGAACTCTGTTTCTACCTTCGCCTCTTTGGTCGACCTATACTCTCCCTCACGTCCCTCGCGAGGGGGCTGAACAGGTACCTTCGTGAGCTTCCTCCTTCTATCTTTTCGCGAGGCACCCTCGTTTGAGCCCACAAGCTGGCGCACCTCTCCTAATCCGTGCCCCATGGGTATCGCGACGCGAAGTGCCGAGTCAAGGCCAGCGGCGGCTATGACCAAGCCCCGGGTGAGCAATAAACCTCTTGACAAATTTTTTTGCAGTTCCTAAGCACATATCAGGTTAAGGTGGCCTCGACAGGTACTAGGAAGCAAGCGTCGCGTGAGGAGGAGGCCACTCAAAACAAGTCGAGCTAAGTTATCCCTACATAAAACGACGATGTTGCGACACAGCACAGGAACGACAAACATAACATAACGATTGAGATAATAGTTCGATACACGCCCCTTCGGGGCCCATTCTAGTTTCTTTCCGATGCAGGAAGGAAAAGAAGAACAAAATAGAAGCGGCGCCTACAGCGGTCCACAGGGGCAGGCCCCAGCACCCTCCTAAGCTCAGCCGGACCCCTCCTCGCGCTTCACGGAGGCGCGGCAACGAGACGACCCGCCACCGTCTTCGAAGCGGGCATGGCGGCGTGGCGGCTGGTCGTAAGCCGCCACTGCTGGAGCTATCGCTGGGGGAAGAGCTTCCATAGCCGGACGAGACGCGGTCGGCACCAAGGGCGGGTTCGCCCTCATCCTGGTCGCGGCCGTCACCAAGGCCGAGCACCTCCTCGTCGTCGTTCACCTCGGGGCAGCACCCGGCGCGGCTACCATATTCCCCAAACACCCTCACATAGAGGGTCGCATCATCGTCGTACTTGAAGTGAAGGGTGCACCGCCTGTCCAGGCCGTGCGCGGGGGCAAACGTCTACCAACCGCGGGCCAGAGCTACATTGCCCGTGGTGAAGACCTCGACCGCGACCCAGGAAGCCCTGCTGCAGCAATCGTCTGCCTGTAGCCAAAGCCCGCCTGGACCTGAGGCCGGCAGCTCGTCAGCGAAGAAGCATGGGAGCTTAAGCCAGTTGTCGGCCGGGTTCTCCGACCAGACGACGAACTCCGGCAACATCTCCGCCGAGTGGAAGCGTGGCCGGGCAGGCAGCGCGACCACGACACGTCTCCCTTCATCAATGAGACTACCACGACCGGAGCGACCCCTACCTCGCGAAGCGGCACCACCACGGCTGCGTAGGGCCGCGGCGGGGGTTGTGGTGTGCTTGCGTGGACGGTTGCGTCCACGCTTGGGCACCGGAGAGCCAGGCCCCTCGCGATGGGCCTTCCCCTTCTCCGCGGCAGTGAACCTCCTCGACGGCGCCATTGGTGGCAGGAGAGGAGCAAGAAAGGAGAAGAAGCAGAAGAGGCAGAGGGAAGACGGGCGACGGGGGCTCCACCCCCTCCCATTTATACGAGGAGAAGGCCAACCAGCACCCCCCATGATCATAGGTAATGATGGTTTTCCTTGCATGTCGCAGGGACTTGTCAAGTCGGGCAGTTGCTGAGGCAGCGTGGGGAAGCAGAGACGCCCACGTCCAATCAACCACCACGCGTCGACCAAGACCGCGGGCTATTGGGGCCCGCGACACTCCGCACTTGACCTTTGGCTTCGCCTCGAAGCCAAGCCCGAGTGTGCCTTGGTCCTGGGGGCTACTGTCAGCATTCTCGGAATGGGAGTCCCCAGACTTGCCTGCCTGCAGCCCACGGCGTGGCTTTGCTAGCAGGCCTGTACGGCCCATCTTCATCAACAAGGAATCAAGACCCTTGCGAGCGGCCAAGCCTCACGAGGCAGACGACACAAGACCTCCTCAGGAGCATCCTCACCAGGCTGGCTCATGAGGGGCGGAGAGTTCAAGGCCAGGCAAACCTCGCGAGGTTCTCGTGACATGAGTCATGACGATCGAGACCAGGCGGGCGCCAGCGCGCGCAGCGTCCTTGTTTCCTCTTTGGTGCTAAGGGGGCAAGAGCAGGCGCGGAGTACCGAGGCATCAAGCGAAGGTTTCCATATTGGTGCAACGAGACCAAGACCAGAAGGACGGCAAGATGGAGGTCACCATGGAGCCCAAGACGGTGTCACCATCAGAGCCTTTGGCAGGCGAAGACTGCTTTTGTTAGGATAGCTTATACTAGTTGTCCCCCTTCGAATTGGCCGTTGTTGGCTCACTTCCCACTCAATATTTGGTGAGAGGACCAAGGTCACTATAAATAGGACTAGCCACAACCATAGCTAGGGAGGACCGAATCTTAGATTGGAGCCACCACATCCTTGGCCACATATCTACCGAGCACAAGAACACCTCAACCTCAGGAGGTTGTTCTTCCCCTTGTACTATTCATCATCAGCCCAAGAGGCAATCCACCACCACCACACTGGAGTAAGGTATTACACCACAACGGTGGCCCGGACCAGTATAAATCTTGTGTCCATTGCGTTGCGAGTTCGTCAAGTTAGTTCGTAAGATCTTAGTCGAGCTAGGACGTGGATCGGTAGGGGAAAATCTTCGTGCGCACCCCAGTGTTCGAACCTTAAGGTTTTTGCCGGAACCCGTGATCCGACAAAGTCAATCACATCATTCTCTAATGATGCGATCTCGTTAATCAAATGACAACTCATGTCTATGTCTAGGAAACTTAACCATCTTTGATTCAATGAGCTAGTCAAGTAGAGGCATACTAGTGACACTCTGTTTGTCTATGTATTCACACATGTACTAAGTTTCTGGTTAATACAATTCTAGCATGAATAATAAACAGTTATCATGATATAAGGAAATATAACTAACAACTTTATTATTGCCTCTAGGGCATATTTCCTTCAGTCTCCCACTTGCACTAGAGTCAATAATCTAGATTACACAGTAATGATTCTAACACCCATGGAGTCTTGGTGCTGATCATGTTTTTCTCGTGAGAGAGGCTTAGTCAATGGGTCTGCAACATTCAGATCCGTATGTATCTTGCAAATCTCTATGTCTCCCTCCTTGACTTGATCACGGATGGAATTGAAGTGTCTCTTGATGTGCTTAGTTATCTTGTGAAATTTGGATTCCTTTGTCAAGACAATTGCACCAGTATTGTCACAAAAGATTTTCATTGGACCTGATGCACTAGGTATGACACCTAGATCGGATATGAACTCCTTCATCCAGACTCCTTCATTTGCTGCTTCCGAAGCAGCTATTTATTCCGCTTCACACGTAGATCCCGCCACGACACTCTGCTTGGAACTGCACCAAATGACAGCTCCACCATTTAATAAAAACACGTATCCGATTTGTGACTTAGAGTCATCTGGGTCAGTGTCAAAGCTTGCATCGACGTAACCGTTTACGACGAGCTCTTTGTCACCTCCATATACGAGAAACATATCCTTAGTCCTTTTCAGGTATTTCAGGATGTTCTTGATTGCTTTCTAGTGATCCACTCCTGGATTACTTTGGTACCTCCCTACTAGACTGATAGCAAGGCACACATCAGGTCTGGTACACAGCATTGCATACATGATAGAGCCTACGGCTGAAGCATAGGGAACACCTTTCATTTTCTCTCTATCTTCTGAAGTAGTCGGGCATTGAGTCTGACTCAACTTCACACCTTATAACACAATCAAGAACCCTTTCTTTGCTTGATCCATATTGAACTACTTCAAAACTTTATCAAGGTATGTGCTTTGTGAAAGTCCAATTAAGCGTCTTGATCTATCTCTATAGATCTTGATGCCCAATATATAAGCAGCTTTACCGAGGTCTTTAATTGAAATATTCTTATTCAAGTATCCTTTTATGCTATTCAGAAGTTCAGTATCATTTCCGATCAGCAATATGTCATCCACATATAATATCAGAAAAGCTACAGAGCTCCCACTCACTTTCTTGTAAATACAGGCTTCTCCAAAAGTCTGTATAAAACCATATGCTTTGATCACACTATCAAAGTGTATATTCCAACTCCGAGAGGCTTGCACCAGTCCATAAATGGATCGTTGGAGCTTGCGCACTTTGTTAGCACCTTTTGGATTGACAAAACCTTCTGGTTGCATCATATACAACTCTTCTTTAGGATATCCATTAAGGAATGTAGTTTTGACATCCATTTGCCAAATTTCATAACGATAAAATGCGGCAATTGCTAACATGATTCGGACGGACTTAAGCATTGCTACGGGTGAGAAGGTCTCATCATAGTCAACTCCTTCAACTTGTCGAAAACCTTTCGCAACAAGTCGAGCTTTGTAGACAGTAACATTACCGTCAGCGTCAGTCTTCTTCTTGAAGATCCATTTATTCTCTATGGCCTGCCGATCAATGGGAAAGTCAACCAAAGTCCATACTTTGTTCTCATACATGGATCCCATCTCAGATTTCATGGCCTCAAGCCATTTTGCGGAATCTGGGCTCATCATCGCTTCCTCATAGTTCGTAGGTTCGTCATGGTCAAGTAACATGACTTCCAGAACAGGATTGCCGTACCACTCTGGTGCGGATCTTACTCTGGTTGACCTACGAGGTTTGGTAGTAACTTGATCAGAAGTTTCATGATCATCATCATTAGCTTCCTCACTTACTGGTGTAGGAATCACTGGAACTGATTTTAGTGATGAACTACTTTCCAATAATGGAGAAGGTACAATTATCTCGTCAAGTTCTGCTTTCCTCCCACTCACTTCTTTCGAGAGAAACTCCTTCTCTAGAAAGGATCCATTCTTAGCAACGAATATCTTGCCTTTGGATCTGTGATAGAAGGTGTACCCAACAGTCTCCTTTGGGTATCCTATGAAGACGCATTCCTCCGATTTGGGTTCGAGCTTATTAGGTTGAAGCTTCTTCACATAAGCATCGCAGCCCCAAACTTTAAGAAACGACAACTTGGGTTTCTTGCCAAACCACAGTTCATAAGGTGTCGTCTCAACGGATTTAGATGGTGCCCTATTTAACGTGAATGCAGCCGTCTCTAAAGCATAACCCCAAGATGATGGCGGTAAATCAGTAAGAGACATCATAGATCGCACCATATCTAGTAAAGTGCGGTAACGATGTTCAGACACACCATTACACTATGGTGTTTCGGGTGGCGTGAGTTGCGAAACTATTCCGTATTGTTTCAAATGAATACCAAACTCGTAACTCAAATATTCTCCTCCATGATCAGATCGTAGAAACTTTATTTTCTTGTTACAATGATTTTCCACTTCACTCTGAAATTCTTTGAACTTTTCAAATGTTTCAGACTTATGTTTCATTAAGTAGATACACCCATATCTGCTCAAATCATCTGTGAAGGTGAGAAAATAATGATATCCGCCACGAGCTTCAATGTTCATTGGACGACATACATCAGTATGTAAGATTTCCAATAACTCTGTTTCTCGCTCCATTGTTTTGGAGAGCGGAGTTTTAGTCATCTTGCCCATGAGGCACGGTTCGCAAGTACCAAGTGATTCATAATCAAGTGATTCCAGAAGTCCATCAGAATGGAGTTTCTTCATGCGCTTTACACCAATATGACCTAAACGGCAGTGCCACAAATAACTTGCATTATCGTTATCAACTCTGCATCTTTTGGCTTCAATACTATGAACATGTGTATCACTACTATCAAGATTTAGTAAACATAGACCACTCATCAAGGGTGCATGACCATAAAAGATATTACTCATATAAATAGAACAACCATTATTCTCTGATTCAAATGAATAACTGATACGCCTCCAACGTATCTATAATTTTTGATTGCTCCATGCTATATTATCTACTGTTTTGGACATTATTGGGCTTTATTTTCCACTTTTATATTATTTTTGGGACTAACCTATTAACCGGAGGCCTAGCCTAGAATTGTTGTTTTTTGCCTATTTTAGGGTTTCGAAGAAAAGGAATATCAAACGGAGTCCAAACGGAATGAAACTTTCGGGAACGTGATTTTCTCAACGAACAAGACCCGGGAGACTTGGACCCTACGTCAAGACACAAAAGAGGAGGCCACGAGGTAGGGGGCACGCCTACCCCCACCAGGCGCGCCCTCCACCCTCGTGGGCCCCCTGTTGCTCCACCGACGTACTCCTTCCTCCTATATATACCTACGTACCCCCAAACGATCAGATACAGAGCCAAAACCCTAATTCCACCGCCGCAACTTTCTGTATCCACGAGATCCCATCTTGGGGCCTGTTTCGGAGCTCCGACGAAGGGGGCATCGATCACGGAGGGCTTCTACATCAACACCATAGCCTCTCCGATGAAGTGTGAGTAGTTTACCTCAGACCTACGGGTCCATAGTTATTAGCTAGATGGCTTCTCTCTCTTTTTGGATCTCAATACAATGTTCTCCCCCTCTCTTGTGGAGAACTATTCGATGTAATATTCTTTTTGCGGTGTGTTTGTTGAGACCGATGAATTGTGGGTTTATGATCTAGTCTATCTATGAATAATATTTGAATCTTCTCTAAATTCTTTTATGTATGATTGGTTATCTTTGCAAGTCTCTTCGAATTACCAGTTTGGTTTGGCCTACTAGGTTGATCTTTCTTGCAATGGGAGAAGTGCTTAGCTTTGGGTTCAATCTTGTGGTGTCCTTTCCCAGTGACAGTAGGGGCAGCAAGGCACGTATTGTATTGTTTCCATCGAGGATAACAAGATGGGGTTTTCATCATATTGCATGAGTCTATCCCTCCACATCATGTCATCTTGCTTAAGGCATTACTCTGTTTTTAACTTAACACTCTAGATGCATGCTGGATAGCAGTCGATGAGTGGAGTAATAGTAGTAGATGCAGGCAGGAGTCGGTCTACTTGTCTCGGATGTGATGCCTATATACATCATCATACCTAGATATTCTCATAACTATGCTCAATTCTGTCAATTGCTCAACAGTAATTTGTTCACCCACCGTAGAATACTTATGCTCTCGAGAGAAGCCACTAGTGAAAACTATGGCCCCGGGGTCTATCTTTATCATATTAATCTCCTACTACTTAGTTATTTCCTTTGCTTTTTTACTTTGCCTTTATTTTACTTTGCATCTTTATCACAAAAATACCAAAAATATTATCTTATCATATCTATCAGATCTCACTCTCGTAAGTGGTCGTGTAGGGATTGACAACCCCTATTCGCGTTGGTTGCGAAGATTTATTTGTTTTGTGCAGGTATGAGGGACTCGCGCATAGCCTCCTACTGGATTGATACCTTGGTTCTCAAAAACTGATGGAAATACTTACGCTACTTTGCCGCATCATCCCTTCCTCTTCAGGGAAAACCAACGCAGTGCTCAAGCGGTAGCAAGAAGGATTTCTGGCGCCGTTGCCGGGGAGGTCTACGCAAAAGTTAACATACCAAGTACCCATCACATACCCTTATCTCCCGCATTACATTATTTGCCATTTTCCTCTCGTTTTCCTCTCCTCCACTTCACCCTTGCCGTTTTATTCGCCCTCTCTCTCTATCCTCCCTCTCTATCTCTATTTGCCTCTTTTTGCCCGCTTGCTTTTTGTTTGCCTGTGTGTTAGTTTGCTTGCTTGTCATGATGGCTCAAGATAACACTAAATTGGGTGACTTCACCAATACCAACAACAATGATTTTATTAGCACTCCGATTGCTCCTCTTACTGATGCTGAATCTTGTGAGATTAATACTGCTTTGTTGAATCTTGTCATGAAAGATCCGTTTTCCGGCCTTCCTAGTGAAGGTGCCGCTACCCATCTAAATAGCTTCATTGATTTGTGTGATATGCAAAAGAAGAAAGATGTGGATAATGATATTGTTAAATTGAAGCAATTTCCTTTTTCGCTTAGAGATCGTGCTAAAGCTTGGTTTTCGTCTTTGCCTAAAAATAGTATTGATTCATGGAACAAGTGCAAAGATGCTTTTATCTCTAAGTATTTTCCTCCCGCTGAGATCATATCTTTTAGAAATGATATTATGAATTTTAAGCAACTTGATCATGAACATGTTGCACAAGCTTGGGAGAGAATGAAACTAATGATACGTAATTGCCCTACTCATGGTTTAAATTTGTGGATGATTATACAAATTTTTTATGCCGGATTGAATTTTGCTTCTAGAAATCTTTTAGATTCGGCCGCGGGAGGCACTTTTATGGAAATCACTTTTGCGATAGAAGAAATTAATGTTTTGACTGGAAAGATGGATGAACTTATGAAATTATTTGCTAATAAGGGTGTTTCTTCTAATCCTAATGATATGCCCTTGTCTACTTTGATTGAGAATAATAATGAATCTATGGATGTGAATTTTGTTGGTAGGAACAATTTTGGTAACAACGCGTATAGAGGAAATTTTAATCCTAGGCCTTATCCTAGTAATCCCTCTAATAATTATGGTAATTCCTACAACAATTCTTACGGAAATTATAATAAGATGCCCTCTAATTTTGAATCTAATATTAAAGAATTTATTACTTCACAAAAGAATTTTAATGCTTTGATTGAAGAAAAATTGCTTAAGATTGATGATTTGGCTAGGAACGTTGATAAAATTTCTCTTGATGTTGATTCTTTCAAACTTAGATCTATTCCACCTAAGCATGATATCAATGAGTCTCTCAAAGCCATGAGAATTTCCATTGATGAGTGCAAAGAAAGAACCGCTAGGATGCGTGCTAAGAAAGATGCCTTTATAAGAGCGTGTTCTTCTAGTTCCTATGAAAATAAAGATGAAGATCTAAAAGTTATTGATGTGTCCCCTATTAAATCTTTGTTTTGCAATATGAATCTTGATAATGATGGGACTGAATATGATCCACCTTTACCTAGAAGGCATTCCAAGAATTCAGAATTTTTTGATCCTGATGCTAAAATTGATAAAAGTGGGATTGAAGAAATTAAAACCCTAGATGTTGCTAAACCCACTATTATGGATTTCAAGGAATTTAACTATGAAAATTTCTCTTTGATTGATTGTATTTACTTGTTGCAATCCGTGCTAAATTCTCCTCACGCTTATAGTTAAAATAAAGCGTTTACTAAACATATCGTTGATGCCTTGATGCAATCTTATGAAGAAAAACTTGAGTTGGAAGTTTCTATCCCTAGAAAACTTTATGATGAGTGGGAACCAACTACTAAAATTAAAATTAAAGATCATGAATGCTATGCTTTATGTGATTTGGGTGCTAGTGTTTCCACGATTCCAAAGACTTTGTGTGATTTGTTAGGTTTCCGTGATTTTGATGATTGCTCTCTAAACTTGCACCTTGCGGATTCCACTATTAAGAAACCTATGGGAAGAATTAATGATGTTCTTATTGTTGCAAATAGGAATTATGTTCCCGTAGATTTTATTGTTCTTGACATAGATTGCAATCCTTCATGTCCTGTTATTCTTGATAGACCTTTCCTTAGAACGATTGGTGCAATTATTGATATGAAGGAAGGAAATATTAGATTCCAATTTCTATTAAGGAAAGGCATGGAAAACTTTCCTAGAAAGAAAATTAAATTACCTTATGAATCTATTATGAGAGCCACTTATGGATTGCCTACCAAAGATGGCAATACCTAGATCTATTCTTGCTTTTTATGCCTAGCTAGGGGCGTTAAACGATAGCGCTTGTTGGGAGGCAACCCAATTTCATTTTTATTCCTTGATTTTTGCTCCTGTTTAGTAATAAATAATTTATCTAGCCTATGTTTTGGTTGTGTTTTTTGTGTTTAATTAGTGTTTGTGCCAAGTAGAACCGTTGGGAAGACTTGGGGAAAGTCTTGTTACACTTGCTGTAAAAAAACAGAAACTTTAGCTCTCACGAGAACTGCTGCCATTTTTATTTGGAAAGTGATATTTAGTTAATTATTTTTAATATGATTAATAGATAAATTCCTCACGTCCAGCAATTTATTTTAGAATTTTTGGGGTTCCAGATCTTGCACTAGCTACAGATTACTACAGACTGTTCTGTTTTTGACAGATTCTGTTTTTCGTGTGTTGTTTGCTTATTTTGATGAATCTATGGCTAGTAAAATAGTTTATAAACCATATAGAAGTTGGAATACAGTAGGTATAACACCAATATAAATAAAGAATGATTTCATTATAGTACCTTGAAGTGGTCTTTTATTTTCTTTCACTAACGGAACTCACGAGATTTTCTACTTTAAGTTTTGTGTTGTGAAGTTTTCAAGTTTTGGGTAAAGATTTGATGGATTATGGAACAAGGAGTGGCAAGAGCCTAAGCTTGGGGATGCCCATGGAACCCCCAAGATAATATAAGGACACCTAAAAGCCAAAGCTTGGGGATGCCCCGGAAGGCATCCCCTCTTTCGTCTACTTCTATCGGTAACTTTACTTGGAGCTATATTTTTATTCACCACATGATATGTGTTTTGCTTGGAGCGTGTTTTATTAGTTGAGTCTTTATTTTTTAGTTTACCACAATCATCCTTAATGTACACACCTTTTGAGAGATCCATACATGATTTGGAATTTGTTAGAATACTCTATGTGCTTTGCTTATATCTTTTGAGTTATGTAGTTTTGCTCTAGTACTTCACTTATATCTTTTAGAGCACGGTGGTGGATTTGTTTTATAAAAACTATTGATCTCTCATGCTTCACTTAAATTATTTTGAGAGTCTTAAAAAGCATGGTAATTTGCTTAAAATCCTAATATGCTTGGTATACAAGATTAATAATAAAACTTTCTTATGAGTGTGTTGAATACTATGAGAAGTTTGATGCTTGATAATTGTTTTGAGATATAAAGATGGTGATATTAAAGTTGTGCTAGTTGAGTAGTTGTGAATTTGAGAAATACTTGTGTTAAAGTTTGTGATTCTCGTAGCATGCACGCATGGTGAACCGTTATGTGATGAAGTCGGAGCATGATTTATTTTTTGATTGTCTTCCTTATGAGTGGCGGTCGGGGACGAGCGATGGTCTTTTCCTACCAATCTATCCCCCTAGGAGCATGCGCATAATACTTTGCTTTGATAACTTCTAGACTTTTGCAATAAGTATACGAGTTCTTTATGACTAATGTTGAGTCCATGGATTATATGCACTCTCACCCTTTGTAGCGACCAGACCTCAAACAGTCTGATCTCTGTGCTCCAGTGTCATCCCTGGATCAGTAATGCTGATACCACACAGTACTCGAAGGATTTATAGCAGAGTAGCAATCACACACTTATTACATCGAGTGTCTCAGAAGAGAACTTATTGCAATAAATATGGCTTAAGGCCATCTAATAACGGTAACAGCGGAAGGCTTGGAAGATAAGTGAGTCCATCAACTCCAACGGCATCACTGAGTATAGAACCACGACCTAAAAACTCCTTAATCATCGTCTGAAAAGTCTGCAACATTAACGTTGCAGCCCGAAAACGGGTCAGCACATGGAATATGCTGGCAAGGTAACACATAGAGAATAATGGAATGAAACAGCTATACTATATGCATATTTGGCTGGTGGAAAGCTCTATGGTTACAGTTTTGCATAAAGCCAATTTTTCCCTACTTCAAAGGAATAAATTTAATTACTATCATGGTGGTTGTTAAACATTGAGAATGGTTGACAGCATTCTCAATCCCAATTAAGCATCATCATTAAACATAACCCAACAAAATTTATTTACAGTAACATGTTGAGATTCACATGATAATCCAAGTACTAGATACTCAAGATGTCCATAACCGGGGACACGGCTCAACATGATTAGTTTATTACACTCTCTGCAGAGGTTTGCGCACTTTTCCCCACAAGACTCGATCGCCTCCGTTTGGTTTCTCGCACTACATGGTGTTTGAGAAGACGGATGACCGAGACATAGTCTTTCAGAAGCGCTAGCACCTTACGATCGGGTAGACCGTACCACCTACATCCCCTACATATGCTAGTCTACCACTGTAAGAGTTCACACAACTTAGTCAACTATGCTAGAGCCCATAATAGCTTGTGGCTGCACACGGAAGTTTCTAGTATGAATAGTTTCATGATCCCTTTGAGCCTGGGTGGCGGTCCAAAAGAAAACAGGCAAGTCCTGGAATACCCAGGTGCCTCAATCCATACAGATGTGAGTTTAAGTTGCCACCTTAGATAAACCATTAATTAACAATCTCACATCTGTCATGGATATCACTCACCCAATCCACGTCTACTAGCATAGCATGGCATAATAAGCAAACATAGAAGTAACTCCCAAAGGTTTGATAATAACAGGTAATAGGTGCTACCTCATCTACTTCCCATCCCACAATTTAATTAGATCCTAATCATGCAATGTGTGAGGATTGATCTAATGCAATAAAACTGGGTAGTAGAAAAGGTATGATCAAAGTGTTACTTGCCTTGCTGATGATCCGCGAAACCTAACGATTCGAAGTAACAGGCGGCGCACTCCGGGTATTCTATCGCAGACAACAAACAAGCATATAATAAGTACTCATCTAATGCACAGGTAAAACTCAAATAAGAGATCTAACCAGAAGGTTCAACTTAAGAACTCCGGTTAGCAAAAAGAATCAAATCGAACGAAGCAACGAAAGCCAAACGGCGAAAGAAAACAACTTCGTTAGTAATCTGGATCTAGGGCAAATTTTACAGTAGCAAAATCTTGTTTAAGTTGGTTAAACGGATAGAGGGTTTCGAGACGAAACTCTAGGCGCTTGAATCGCCTGATTCCGATAAACGAGCAAAAAGTTATACTAAAACGAAAATCGGATCAGGAATCGCGATCAGAAAAAATCGCGGATTTAATCCGAGAAGAAGAAAAACGACGAACGCTGATTTTTTTCGGCACGGAAAACGAGGCGCGACGAACCTCGGCGGCGGCGGCGGCTAGGGCGGTGGCTGGGCTGGGGGCTGGCTAGGGTTTCCCTCGGGGTGGGCTGCCCCGGCTTATAAAGGCCTCCCGGGTCGGTGTCCAGGTCGGACACTGCCCGTTAAGTCGGTTCGTTTTTTTTAATTATTCCGCTCGGAAAAAAATAAAAGAAATACTAAACGGACTCTGAAAATTCTGAAATAAATTTTCACGGGCTTCTAAAATCAAGCCGCACAAGGTGAACATTTATTTGGGCCCTAAATGCAATTTTGAAAAATGCACTTTTTTCCTAAATTCAAATAAAACACCGAAAAACTACGAAATAAAATCTTATTTTATTTTATTATTAAATCCTCAATATTTCTTTATTTTGGGAAAGTCATTTTATTCCCTCTCTCATATTTTTGTAATAGAAATAATTGATGATAAAATACATAAAATCAAATGATCCTATTCTAAAAATTTGAGAAAACTCAAATATGAAAATAACGAAATCCCCAACACTCTCCGTGGGTCATTGAGTTGCGTAGAATTTCTAGGATCAACCAAAATGCAAAATAAAATATGATATGCATGATGATCTAATGTATAACATTCCAAATTGAAAATTTGGGATGTTACACCCTTCCACCTTTGCTAGCCTCTCTAATATCGTGCACCTTTCGCTGGTATCATACACCCACCATATACCTTCCTCAAAATAGCCACCATACCTACCTATTATGGCATTTCCATAGCCATTCCGAGATATATTGCCATGTAACTTTCCACTGTTCCGCTTCATCATTGTCATATTGCGTAGCATGATCATGTAGTTGACATCGTATTTGTGGCAAAGCCACCATTCATAATTCTTTCATACGTGTCACTCTTGATTCATTGCATATCCCGGTACACCGCCGGAGGCATTCATATAGAGTCATATTTTGTTCTAAGTATCGAGTTGTAATTGTTGAGTTGTAAGAAAAATAAAAGTGTGATGATCATCATTATTAGAGAATTGTCCCAGTGAGGAAAAGATGATGGAGACTATGATTCCCCGCAAGTCGGGATGTGACTCCGGACGAAAAATAAAAAAAGAGAAAGAAAAGAGGCCATAAAAAAGAGAAAAGGTCCAAATAAAAAAATGAGAGAAAAAGAAAGAAGGGACAATGTTACTATCCTTTTACCACACTTGTGCTTCAAAGTAGCACCATGAGATTCATGATAGAGAGTCTCCTATGTTATCACTTTCATATACTAGTGGGAATTTTTCATTATAGAACTTGGCTCGTATATTACAATGATGGGCTTACTCAAAATGCCATGGGTCTTCATGAGCAAGCTAGTTGGATGCACACCCACTTAGTTTCTTTTTGAGCTTTCATATACTTATAGCTCTAGTGCATCCGTTGCATGGCAATCCCTACTCACTCACATTGATATCTATTGATGGGCATCTCCATAGACCGTTGATACGCCTAGTTGATGTGAGACTATCTTCTCCCTTTTTGTCTTCTCCACAACCACCATTCTATTCCACCTATAGTGCTATGTCCATGGCTCACGCTCATGTATTGCGTGAAGATTGAAAAAGTTTTGAGAATGTCAAAAGTATGAAACAATTGCTTAGCTTGTCATCGGGGTTGTGCATGATTTAAATATTTTATGTGATGAAGATGGAGCATAGCCAGACTATATGATTTTGTAGGGACAACTTTCTTTGGCCATGTTATTTTGAGAAGAAATAATTGCTTTGTTAGTATGCTTGAAGTATTATTATTTTTATGTCAATATGAACTTTTGTCTTGAATCTTTCGGATCTGAATATTCATACCTCAATTAAGAAGAATTACATTAAAATTATGCCAAGTAGCACTCTGCATCAAAAATTCTGTTCTTATCATTTACCTATTCGAGGACGAGCGGGAATTAAACTTGGGGATGCTTGATACGTCTCCAATGTATCTATAATTTTTGATTGCTTCATGCTATATTATCTACTATTTTGGACATTATTGGGCTTTATTTTCCACTTTTATATTATTTTTGGGACTAACCTATTAACCGGAGGCCCAGCCCAGAATTGTTGTTTTTTTGCCTGTTTTAGGGTTTCGAAGAACAGGAATATCAAACGGAGTCCAAACAGAATGAAACCTTCGGGAACATGATTTTCTCAACGAACAAGACCCGGGAGACTTGGACCCTGATATGTCTCCAACGTATCCATAATTTTTTATTGCTCCATGCTATATTATCTACTATTTTGGATGTTTATGGCCTTTATTATACACTTCTATATCATTTTTGGGACTAACCTATTAACCAGAGCCCAGTGCCAGTTTCTGTTTTCACCTTGTTTTAGAATATCGCAGAAAAGGAAAACTAAACGGAGTACAATTGACCTGAAACTTCACGGAACTTATTTTTGGATCAGAAGAAGCCCGGGAGACTTGGAGTCTATGTCAAGGAAGCTTCAAGGAGGCCATGAGGTAGGGGGCGCGCCCACCCCCCCTGGGCGCGCCCTCCACCCTCGTGGGCCCCTCGTGGCCCCCTGACATACTTCTTCCGCCTATATATCTCCATATACCCTAAAAACATCCGAGAGCACAATAGATCGGGAGTTCCATCGCCAGAAGCCTCCGTTGTCGGGGAGGTGAGTGCTTGAAGGTATATCTTTAGATCTTGCAATCGAGTCTTTTAGTTTCTTGTTTTATCACTAGTTTAGTTTATAAAAGAAAACTATAAAAAATGGAATTGAGTTTGTCTCATACACTTCACCTTTTTAATATCTTTCGTGAGTATGATGGAAAGGATAACTGTGCTCAAGTGCTAGAAGAAGAGATCTATAAAATGTTTGGCACTAAATATTTGAATGATGGGCATGATTGCAATGTTGTTAGTACGAATTCTTTGAATATCCATGATGCTATTGATATGCAAAGCCACAAGCTTGGGGAAGCTATGTTTGAAGAAGATGATATTTTTTGTCCCCCAAGTTTTGATGAGAAAATTTATTATGATGAAAGCATGCCTCCTATCTATGATGATTATTGTGATGACACGTATGATTTAAAGAATAATAATAACAATGAACCTTGTCATCTTGATCTTAATTTTCAATCACATGATAGTTATTTTGTTGAGTTTGCTCCCACTACTATTAATGAGAAGAATTTTGCTTATGTGGAGAGTAGTAAATTTTCTATGCTTGTAGATCATGAAAAGAATGCTTTAGGTGCTGGTTATATTATTGAATTCATTCATGATGCTACTGAAAATTATTATGAGGGAGGAATATATGCTTGTAGGAATTGCAATAATATCAAGTTTCCTCTCTATGTGCTTAAAGTTTTGAAGTTATGCTTGTTTTACCTTCCTATGCAAGTTGATTCTTGTTCCCACAAGTTGTTTGCTCACAAAATCCCTATGCATAGGAAGTATGTTAGACTTAAATGTGCTAGTCATATTCTTCATGATGCTATCTTTATGTTTCAATTCTTCTCTTTTATGTGAGCATCATTGAAATCATCATGCCTAGCTAGGGGCGTTAAATGATAGCGCTTGTTGGGAGACAACCCAATTTTATTCTTGTTCCATGCTTTTTGTTCCTATTTAGTAATAAATAATTCATCTAGCCTCTGTTTAGATGTGGTTTTTGTTGGAAATATGCCCTAGAGGCAATAATAAATTGATTATTATTATATTTCCTTGTTCATGATAATCGTTTATTATCCATGCTAGAATTGTATTGATAGGAAACTCATATACATGTGTGGATACATAGACAACACCACGTCCCTAGTAAGCCTCTAGTTGACTAGCTCGTTGATCAATAGATGGTTACGGTTTCCTGACCATGGACATTGGATGTCGTTGATAACGGGATCACATCATTGGGAGAATGATGTGATGGACAAGACCCAATCCTAAGCATAGCACAAGATCGTGTAGTTCGCATGCTAAAGCTTTTCTAATGTCAAGTATCATTTCCTCAGACCATGAGATTGTGCAACTCCCGGATACCGTAGGAATACTTTGGGTGTGCCAAACGTCACAACGTAACTAGGTGGCTATAAAGGTGCACTACAGGTATCTCCGAAAGTGTCTGTTGGGTTGGCACGAATCGAGACTGGGATTTGTCACTCCGTGTAAACTGAGAGGTATTTCTGGGCCCACTCGGTAGGACATCATCATAATGTGCACATTGTGACCAAGGAGTTGATCACGGGATGATGTGTTACGGAACGAGTAAAGAGACTTGTCAGTAACGAGATTGAACAAGGTATCGGGATACCGACGATCGAATCTCGGGCAAGTATCGTACTGCTAGACAAAGGGAATTGTATACGGGATTGATCGAATCCTCGACATCGTGGTTCATCCGATGAGATCATCGTGGAACATGTAGGAACCAACATGGGTATCCAGATCCCGCTGTTGGTTATTGACCAGAGAACGTCTCGGTCATGTCTGCATGGTTCCCGAACCCATAGGGTCTACACACTTAAGGTTCGATGACGCTAGGGTTATAAGGAATAGATATACGTGGTTACCGAATGTTGTTCGGAGTCCCGGATGAGATCCCGGACGTCAAGAGGAGTTCCGGAATGGTCCGGAGGTAAACAATAATATATAGGAAGTGAGGTTTTGACCACCGGAAGTGTTTCGGGCGTCACCGGTAGTGTACCGGGACCACCGGAGGGGTCCGGGGGTCCACCAAGTGGGGCCACCAGCCCCGGAGGCTTGCATGGGCCAAGAGTGGGAAGGGACCAGCCCCTGAGTGGGCTGGTGTGCCTCCCACAAGGCCCAAGGCGCAGCTAGGAGGAGAAAGGGGAAACCCTAGGCGCAGATGGGCCTAAGGCCCACCCTAGGGCGCGCCCCCCTCTCCCCCTCTTGGCCGCCCCCCTCCATCCCATCTAGGGCTGCCGCCCCCTAGGGGTGGGAACCCTAGAGGGGGCGCACCCTCCTCCCCTCCTCCTATAAATAGTGGGGGTTTTGGGCTGCCCAACACAAGAGTTCCTCTCCTTCTTGGCGCAACCCTACCCCTCTCCCTCCTCGTCTCTTGCGGTGCTTGGCGAAGCCCTGCTGGAGTACCACGCTCCTCCACCACCACCATGCCGTTGTGCTGCTGCTGCATGGAGTCTTCCTCAACTTCTCCCTCTCTCTCCTTGCTGGATCAAGGCATGGGAGACGTCACCGGGATGTATGTGTGTTGAACGCAGAGGTGCCGTCCGTTCGGCACTAGGATCTCCGGTGATTTGGATCATGACGAGTACGACTCCTTCAACCCCGTTCTCTTGAACGCTTCCGCATAGCGATCTACAAGGGTATGTAGATGCACTCTCCTTCCCCTCGTTGCTAGTTTCTCCATAGATCGATCTTGGTGACACGTAGGAAAATTTTGAATTTCTGCTACGTTCCCCAACAGTTTTATGTTTTAATTAGTGTTTGTGCCAAGTAGAACCGTTGGGAAGACTTGGGTGAAGTCTTTATGATCATGCTGTAAAAAACAGAAACTTTAGCGCTCACGAGAATTGCTGACATTTTTATTTGGAGAGTGATATTTAGTTCATTCTTTTTGAAGATGATTAATAGATAAATTCCTCAGGTCCAGAAATTTGTGTTAGAATTTTTGGGGTTCCAGAAGTTTGCGTTAGTTACAGATTACTACAGACTGTTCTGTTTTTGACAGATTCTGTTTTTCGTGTGTTGTTTGCTTATTTTAATGAATCTATGGCTAGTAAAAGAGTTTATAAACCATAGAGAAATTGGAATACAGTAGTTTTAACACCAATATAAATAAATAATGAGTTCATTACAGTACCTTGAAGTGGTGTTTTGTTTTCTTTCGCTAATGGAGCTTATGAGTTTTCTGTTAAGTTTTGTGTTGTGAAGTTTTCAAGTTTTGGGTCAGGTTTCGATGGACTATGGAATAAGGAGTGGCAAGAGCCTAAGCTTGGGGATGCCCAAGGCACCCCAAGGTAATATTCAAGGATAGCCAAGAGCTTAAGCTTGGGGATTCCCCGGAAGGCATCCCCTCTTTCGTCTTCATTCATCGGTAACTTTACTTGGAGCTATATTTTTATTCGCCACATGATATGTGTTTTGCTTGGAGCGTCATTTTATTTTCTTTAGTTTTTCTTGCTGTTTGAATAAAATACCAAGATCTGGAATTATTAAATGTTAGAGAGTCTTCACATAGTTGCAGAATTATTCGACTACTCGTTGATCTTCACTTATATCTTTCGGAGTAGTTTGTCATTTTCTCTAGTGCTTCACTTATATCCTTTTAGAGCATGGTGGTGGTTTTATTATATAGAAATAGATGAACTCTCATGCTTCACTTAGATTATTTTGAGAGTCTTAAACAGCATGGTAATTTTCTTAAATAATACTAATATGCTAGGCATCCAAGAATAGTAAAAACTTTCTTATGAGTGTGTTGAATACTAAGAGAAGTTTGATGCTTGATGATTGTTTTGAGATATGGAGGTAATAATATCAAAGTCGTGCTAGTTGAGTAGTTGTGAACTTGAGGAATACTTGTGTTGAATTTTGCAAGTCACGTAGCATGCACGTATGGTAAACGTTATGTAACAAATTTGAAACATGAGGTGTTATTTGATTGTTCTCCTTATGAGTGGCGGTCGGGGACGAGCGATGGTCTTTTCCTACCAATTTATCCCCCTAGGAGCATGCGCGTAGTGCCGAGGTTTTTGATGACTTGTAGATTTTCGCAATAAGTATGCGAGTTATTTATTACTAATGTTGAGTCCATGGATTATACACACTCTCACCCTTCCATCCTTGCTAGCCTCTTCGGTACCGTGCATTGCCCTTTCTCACATTGAGAGTTGGCGCAAACTTCGCCGGTGCATCCAAACCCCGTGATATGATACGCTCTTTCACACATAAACCTCCTTATATCTTCCTCAAAACAGCCACCATACCTACCTATTATGGCATTTCCATAGCCATTCCGAGATATATTGCCATGCAACTTTCCACCATTCAGTTTATCATGACACATTCATCATTGTCATATTACTTTGCATGATCATGTAGTTGACATCATATTTGTGGCAAAGCCACCATTCATAATTTTTCATACATGTCACACTTGATTAATTGCATATCCCGGTACACCGCCGGAGGCATTCATATAGAGTCATATCTTGTTCTAGTATCGAGTTGTAATCATTGAGTTGTGAATAAATAGAAGTGTGATGATCATCATTTTCTAGAGCATTGTCCCAAGTGAGGAATAAAAAAAGAGAAAGGCCATAAAAAAGAGAAGGACCAAAAAAAGAGAAAGGCCATAAAAAAGAGAAGGCCCAAAAAATGAGAGAAAAAGAGAGAAGGGACAATGCTACTATCCTTTGCCACACTTGTGCTTCAAAGTAGCACCATAATCTTCATGATAGAGAGTATCTTGTTTTGTCACTTTCATATACTAGTGGGAATTTTTCATTATAGAACTTGGCTTGTATATTCCAACAATGGGCCTCCTCAAGTGCCCTAGGTCTTCATGAGCAAGCAAGTTGGATGCACACCCACTCAGATTCTTTGTTGAGCTTTCATACATTTATAGCTCTAGTGCATCCGTTGCATGGCAATCCCTACTCCTTGCATTAACATCAATCGGTGGGCATCTCCATAGCCCATTGATTAGCCTCGTTGATGTGAGACTTTCTCCTTTTTGTCTTCTCCACATAACCCCCTCATTATATTCTATTCCATCCATAGTGCTATGTCCATGGCTCACGCTCATGTATTGCGTGAAAGTTTATAGGTTTGAGATTACTAAAGTATGAAACAATAGCTTGGCTTGTCATCGGGGTTGTGCATGATGAGAGCATTCCTGTGTGACGAAAATGGAGCATGACTAAACTATATGATTTTGTAGGGATGAACTTTCTTTAGCCATGTTATTTTGAGAAGACATGATTGCTTAGTTAGTATGCTTGAAGTATTATTGTTTCTATGTCAATATTAAACTTTTGTCTTGAATCTTATGGATCTGAATATTTATACCACAATTAAGAATAATTACATTGAAATTATGCCAAGTAGCACTCCACATCAAAAATTCTATTTTATCATTTACCTACTCGAGGACGAGCAGGAATTAAGCTTGGGGATGCTGATACGTCTCCAACCTATCTATAATTTTTTTATTGCTCCATGCTATATTATCTACTGTTTTGGATGTTTATGGGCTTTATTATACACTTTTATATCATTTTTGGGACTAACCTATTAACCCAGAGCCTAGTGCCAGTTTCTGTTTTCACCTTGTTTTAGAATATCGCAGAAAAGGAAAACCAAACGGAGTCCAATTGACCTGAAACTTCACGGAACTTATTTTTGGATCAGAAGAAGCCCGAGAGACTTGGAGTCTACGTCAAGGAAGCTTAGAGGAGGCCACGAGGTAGGGGGGCATGCCCATGCCCCCTGGGCGCGCCCTCCACCCTCTTGGGCCCCTCATGGCCCCCCTGGCGTACTTCTTCCGCCTATATATCTCCATATACCCTAAAAACATCCGAGAGCACAATGGATCGGGAGTTCTACCGCCAGAAGCCTCCGTAGCCACCGAAAACCAATCTAGACCCGTTCCGGCACCCTACCAGAGGGGGGAATCCCTCTCGGGTGGCTATCTTCATCATCCCGGTGCTCTCCATGACGAGGAGGGAGTAGTTCTCCCTCGGGGCTGAGGGTATGTACCAGTAGCTATGTGTTTGATCTCTCTCTCATGTTCTTGAGGTGATACGATCTTGATGTATCGCGAGCTTTGCTATCATATTTGGATCATTATGATGTTTCTCCCCCTCTACTCTCTTGTAATGGCTTGAGTTTCCCCTTTGAAGTTATCTTATCGGATTGAGTCTTTAAAGATTTGAGAACACTTGATGTATGTCTTGCCGTGCGTATCTGTGGTGACAATGGGATACCACGTGATTCACTTGATGTATGTTTTGGTGATCAACTTGTGGGTTCCGCCCATGAACCTATGCATAGGGGTTGGCACATGTTTTCGTCGTGATTCTCCGGTAGAAACTTTGGGGCACTCTTTGAGGTTCTATGTGTTGGTTGAATAGATGAATCTGAGATTGTGTGATGCATATCGTATAATCATACCCACGGATACTTGAGGTGACATTGGAGTATCTAGGTGACATTAGGGTTTTGGTTGATTTGTGTCTTAAGGTGTTATTCTAGTACGAACTCTAGGACTGTTTGTGACACTTATAGGAATAGCCCAACGGATTGATTGGAAAGAATAACTTTGAGGTGGTTTCGTACCCTACCATAATCTCTTCGTTCGTTCTCCGCTATTAGTGACTTTGGAGTGACTCTTTGTTGCATGTTGAGGGATAGTTATGTGATCCAATTATGTTATTATTGTTGAGGGAACTTGCACTAGCGAAAGTATGAACCCTAGGCCTTGTTTCAACGCATTGCAATACCGTTGACACTCACTTTTATCATTAGTTACCTTGCTGTTTTTATATTTTCAGATTACAAAAACCTTTATCTACTATCCATATACCACTTGTATCACAATCTCTTCGCCGAACTAGTGCACCTATACAATTTACCATTGTATTGGGTGTGTTGGGGACACAAGAGACTCTTTGTTATTTGGTTGCAGGGTTGCTTGAGAGAGACCATCTTCATCCTACGCCTCCTATGGATTGATAAACCTTAGGTCATCCACTTGAGGGAAATTTGCTACTGTCCTACAAACCTCTGCACTTGGAGGCCCAACAACGTCTACAAGAAGAAGGTTGTGTAGTAGACATCAGACCCTACGTCAAGACACAAAAGAGGAGGCCATGAGGTAGGGGGCGTGCCTACCCCCACCAGGCGCGCCCTCCACCCTCGTGGGCCCCTTGTTACTCCACCGACGTACTCCTTCCTCCTATATATACCTACGTACCCCCAAACGATCAGATACGGAGCCAAAACCCTAATTCCACCGCCGCAACTTTCTGTATCCACGAGATCCCATCTTGGGGCCTGTTCCGGAGCTCCGCCTGAGGGGGCATCGATCACGGAGGGCTTCTACATCAACACCATAGCCTCTCCGATGAAGTGTGAGTAGTTTACCTCAGACCTACGGGTCCATAGTTATTAGCTAGATGGCTTCTTCTCTCTTTTTGGATCTCAAAACAATGTTCTCCCCCTCTCTTGTGGAGAACTATTCGATGTAATCTTATTTTTGTGGTGTGTTTGTTGAGATCGATGAATTGTGGGTTTATGATAAAGTTTATCTATGAATAATATTTGAATCTTCTCTGAATTCTTTTATGTATGATTGGTTATCTTTGCAAGTCTCTTCGAATTATCAGTTTGGTTTGGCCTACTAGATTGATCTTTCTTACAATGGGAGAAGTGCTTAGCTTTGGGTTCAATCTTGCGGTGTCCTTTCCCAGGGACAGTAGGGGCAGCAAGGCACGTATTGTATTGTTGCCATCGAGGATAACAAGATGGGGTTTTCATCATATTGCATGAGTCTATCCCTCCACATCATGTCATCTTGCTTAAGGTGTTACTCTATTTTTAACTTAATACTCTAGATGCATGCTGGATAGCGGTCGATGAGTGGAGTAATAGTAGTAGGTGCAGGCAGGAGTCTGTCTACTTGTCTCGGACGTGATGCCTATATACATGATTGTACCTAGATATTCTCATAACTATGCTCAATTAATTTGTTCACCCATCGTAGAATACTTATGCTCTCGAGAGAAGCCACTAGTGAAACATATGGCCCTCGGGTCTATCTTTATCATATTAATCTCCTACTACTTAGTTATTTCCTTTGCTTTTTTCCTTTGCCTTTATTTTACTTTGCATCTTTATCACAAAAATACAAAAAATATTATCTTATCATATCTATCAGATCTCACTCTCGTAAGTGGCCGTGTAGGGATTGACAACCCCTATTCGCGTTGGTTGCGAGGATTTATTTGTTTTGTGCAGGTACGAGGGACTCACGCATAGCCTCCTACTGGATTGATACCTTGGTTCTCAAAAACTGAGGGAAATACTTACGCTACTTTGCTGCATCATCCCTTCCTCTTCGGGGAAAACCAACGCAGTGCTCAAGAGGTAGCAATAACCGTCTCGCATCAAACAAGATCAAGATATAATGTTCATGCTCAACACTGGCACCAAATAACAATTATTTAGGTCTAAAACTAATCTCGAAGGTATATGTAGAGGTAGCGTGCCGACGGCGATCACATCGACTTTGGAACCATTTCCCATGCGCATCATCACCTCGTCCTTAGGCAGTCTTTGCTTAATCTGTAGCCCCTGTTTCGAGTTGCAAATGTTAGCAACTGAACCAGTATCAAATACCCAGGCACTACTGCGAGCATTAGTAAGGTACACATCAATGACATGTATATCAAATATACCTTTCACTTTGCCATCCTACTTCTCCGCCAAATACTTGGGGCAGCTCCGCTTCCAGTGACCATTCCCTTTGCAGTAGAAACACTCAGTCTCAGGCTTAGGTCCAGACTTGGGTTTCTTCACTTGGGCAGCAACGGGCTTGTTGTTCTTCTTGAAGTTCCCTTTACCCTTTTTCTTGAAACTGGTGGTCTTGTTGACCATCAACACTTGATGCTCCTTCTTGATTTATACCTTCGCAGCCTTTAGCATTGCGAAGAGCTCAGGAATCATCTTATCCATCCCTTGCATATTATAGTTCATCACGAAGCTCTTGTAGCTTGGTGGCAGTGATTGAAGAACTCTGTCAATGACACTATCATCTGGGAGATTAACTCCCAGCTGAGTCAAGTGGTTGTGGTACCCAGACATTCTGAGTATATGTTCACTGGCAGAACTATTCTCCTCCATTTTGCAGCTGTAGAACTTATTGGAGACTTCATATCTATCAATCCGGGCATTTTCTTGAAATATTAACTTCAACTCCTGGAACATCTCATATGCTCCATGACGTTCAAAACATCGTTGAAGTCCCGGTTCTAAGCCGTATAGCATGGCACCCTGAACTATCGAGTAGTCATCAGCTATGCTCTGCTAGGTGTTCACAACATCTGGTGTTGCTCCTGTAGCGGGTTTATCACCCAGCGGTGCTTCCAGGATGTAATTCGTTTGTGCGGCAATCAGGATAATCCTCAAGTTACGGACCCAGTCCATGTAGTTGCTACCATCATCTTTCAACTTAGCTTTCTCTAGGAACGCATTAAAATTCAACGGAACAACAACACGGGCCATCTATCTACAACAACATAGACATGCAAAATACTATCAGGTACTAAGTTCATGATAAATTAAGGTTCAATTAATCAAATTACTTAAGAACTCCCACTTAGATAGACATCTCTCTAATCATCTAAGTGATCACGTGATCCATATCAACTAAACCATGTCTGATCATCACGTGAGATGGAGTAGTATTCAATGGTGAACATCACTATGTTGATCACATCTTCTATATGATTCACGCTCGACCTTTCGGTCTCAGTGTTCCGAGACCATATCTGCACATGCTAGGCTCGTCAAGTTTAACCCGAGTATTCTGCGTGTGCAAAACTGGCTTGCACCCGTTGTATGTGAACATAGATCTTATCACACCCGATCATCACGTGGTGTCTCGGCACAACGAACTGTAGCAACGGTAGGGAGAACACTTATACCTTGAAATTTAGTGAGAGATCATCCTATAATGGTACCGCCGAACTAAGCAAAATAAGATGCATAAAGGATAAACATCACATGCAATCAATATAAGTGATATGATATGGCCATCATCATCTTGTGCCTTTAATCTCCATCTCCAAAGCACCGTCATGATCACCATCATCACCGGACACCTTGATCTCCATCGAAGCATCATTGTCGTCTCACCAAATATTGCTTCTACGACTATCGCTACCGCTTAGTGATAAAGTAAAGCAATTACATGGCGATTACATTTCATACAATAAAGCGACAACCATATGGCTCCTGCTAGTTGTCGATAATTGTGTTTACAAAACATGATCATCTCATACAATAAAATTTGGCATCATGTCTTGACCATATCACATCACAACATGCCCTGCAAAAACAAGTTAGACGTCCTCTACTTTGTTGTTGCAAGTTTTACGTGGCTGCTACGGGCTGAGCAAGAACCGTTCTTACCTACGCATAAAAAACCACAACGCGGTATAGTGATTGCTTTTTGATCCTCAGAAAGAACCCTGTTCATTGAATCCAACTCAACTAAAGTTGGAGAAACTAACACCCAGCAGCCACCTGTGTGCGAAGCACGTCGGTCGAACCAGTCTCGCGTAAGCGTACGCGTAATGTCGGTCTGGGCCGCTTCATCCAACAATACCGTCGAATCAAGAAACAACTAGTGACGGCAAGCAATATGTATATACCCACGCCCACAACTCCTTTGTGTTCTACTCGTGCATATAACATCTACGCATAAACCTGGCTCGGATGCCACTGTTGGGGAATGCAGCAATTTCAAAAAAAATTCCTACGCACACGCAAGATCATGGTGATGCATAGCAACGAGAGGGGAGAGTGTTGTCTACGTACCCTCGTAGTGTTGGGGAACGTAGCAATAATTCAAAATTTTCCTACGTGTCACCAAGATCAATCTAGGAGATGCTAGCAACGAGAGAGATGGAGTACATCTTCATACCCTTGAAGATCGCTAAGCGGAAGCGTTGCAAGACCGTGGTTGGTGGAGTCGTACACGCAACGATTCAGATTGCGGTCGATTCCAATCTAAGCGCCGAACAACGGCGCCTCCATGTTCAACACACGTACAGACGGGGGCCGTCTCCTCCTTATTTATCTAGCAAGGGAAGAGGAGAAGTTGAGGGAGAACTCCGACAGTACGACGGCGTGGTGGTGATGGAGCTCGTGGTTCTCCGACAGAGCTTCGCCAAGCGTGACCGAGGAGGAGGAGGTGTTGGAGAGGGGGAGGGCTACGCCAGGGGAAGGGTGTGGCAGCCCTCGCACCCCCCACTATTTATAGGGGAAGGGGAGAGCCCCCCCCCCAGATCCCATCTACAAGGGGGGACGATGGCCAAGGGGGGTAACTTGCCCCCCAAGTCAGGTGGAGGCGCCCCACCCCCTAGGGTTTCTAACCCTAGGTGCCTTGGGCCCCTTGGGGGGCGCAACAGCCACCAGGGCTGGTTCCCTCCCTTGTTCATCCCACTAGGCCCACCGGGACAGGTGGCCCCACCCGGTGGACCCCCGGACACCTTCTGGTGGTCCCGGTACAATACCGATAACCCCCGAAACCATTCCGGCGACTGAAACTGGACTTCCCATATATAAATCTTCACCTCCAGACCATTCCGGAACTCCTCGTGATGTCCAGGATCTCATTCTGGGACTTCAAACAACCTTTGGAAACCACATACTATTCCCATAACAACTCTAGCGTCACCGAACCTTAAGTGTGTAGACCCTACGGGTTCGGCAACCATGCAGACATGACCGAGACATCTCTCCGGCCAATAACCAATAGCAGGATCTGTATACCCATGTTGGCTCCCACATGTTCCACGATGATCTCATCGGATGAACCACGATGTCGGGGATTCAATCAATCTCGTATAAAATTCCCTTTGTCCATCGGTATGTTACTTGCCCGAGATTCGATCATCCTCGTTCAATCTCGTTACCGGCACGTCTCTTTACTCGTTCCGTAATGCATGATCCCGTGGCTAACTCCTTAGTCACATTGAGCTCGTTATGACGATGCATTACCGAGTGGGCCCAGAGATACCTCTCCGTCATACAGAGTGACAAATCCCAGTCTCGATTCGTGCCAACCCAACAGATACTTTCAGAGATACCTGTAGTGCACCTTTATAGCCACCCAGTTACGTTGTGATGTTTGGTACACCCAAAGAGTTCCTACGGTATCTGGGAGTTGCACAATCTCATGGTCTAAGGAAATGATACTTGACATTAGAAAAGCTTTAGCAAAAGAACTACACGATCTTGTGCTACGCTTAGGATTGGGTCTTGTCCATCACATCCTTCTCCTAATGATGTGATCCCGTTATCAATGACATCTAATGTCCATGGTCAGGAAACCATGACCATCTATTGATCAACGAGCTAGTCAACTAGAGGCTTACGAGGGACATATTATGATCTATGTATTCGAACATGTATTACGGATTTCGGTTAATAAAATTATAGAATGAACAATAGACAATTATCTTGAACACAGAAATATAATAATAACCACTTTATTATTGCCTCTAGGGCATATTTCCAATAGTCTCCCACTTGCGCTAGAGTCAATAATCTAGTTACATTGTGATGAATCGAACACCCATAGAGTTCTGGTGTTGATCATGTTTTGCTTGCGGAAGAGGTTTAGTCAATGGATCTGCAACATTCGGATCTGTATGCACTTTACAAATATCTATGTCTCCATCCTGAATATATTCACGAATGGAGTTGAAGCGACGCTTGATATGCCTGGTCTTCTTGTGAAACCTAGGCTCCTTGGCAGGGGCAATAGCTCTAGTGTTGTCATAGAAGAGAGTCATCGGGCCCGACGCATTGGGAATAACTCCTAGGTCGGTGATGAACTCCTTCATCTAGACTGCTTCCTGTGCTGCCTCCGAGGCTGCTATGTACTCCACTTCACATGTAGATCCCGCCATGATGCTTTGCTTGCAACTGCACCAACTGACTGCCCCACCATTCAAAATGTACACGTATCTGGTTTGTGACTTGGAGTCATCCAGATCTGTGTTGAAGCTAGCATCGACGTAACCCTTTACGACGAGCTCTTCGTCACCTCCATAAAGGAGAAACATATCCTTAGTCCTTTTCAGGTACTTTAGGATATTCTTGACTGCTGTCCGGTGTTCCATGCCAAGATTACTTTGGTACCTCCCTACCAAACTTACGACAAGGTTCACATCAGGTGTGGTACACAGCATGGCATACATAATAGACCCTATGGCTAAGGCATAGGGGATGACACTCATCTTTTCTCTATCTTCTGCCGAGGTCGGGCATTGAGCCATGCTCAATTTCACACCTTACAATACAGGCAAGAACTCCTTCTTGGACTGATCCATATTGAACTTCTTCAATATCGTGTCAAGGTATGTGCTTTGTGAAAGACCAATGAGTCGTCTTGATCTATCTCTATAGATCTTGATGCCTAATATGTATGCAGCTTCTCCAAGGTCCTTCATTGAAAAATACTTATTCAAGTAGGCCATTATGCTTTCCAAAAATTTATATCATTTCCCATCAATAGTATGTCATCCACATATAATATGAGAAATGCTACAGAGCTCCCACTCACTTTCTTGTAAACACAGGCTTCTCCATAAGTCTGCATAAACCCAAATGATTTGATCATCTCATCAAAGCGAATGTGCCAAGTCCGAGATGCTTGCACCAGCCCATAGATTGAGCGCTGGAGCTTGCATAACTTGTCAGCATTCTTAGGATCGACAAAACCTTCCGGCTGCATCATATACAATTCTTCCTTAAGGAAACCATTAAGGAATGCCGTCTTGACGTCCATTTGCCATATCTCATAATCATAGAATGCGGCAGTTGCTAACATAATTTGGACGGACTTCAGCTTCGCTATGGGTGAGGAAGTCTCATCGTAGTCAACCCCTTGAACTTGTCGATAACCCTTAGTGACAAGCCGAGCCTTATAGATGGTCACGTTACCATCCGTGTTAGTCTTCTTCTTAAATATCCATTTATTTTCTATGGTTTGCTGATCATCGGGCAAGTCTGTCAAAGTCCATACTTCGTTTTCATACATGGATCCTATCTCGGATTTCATGGCTTCAAGCCATTTGTTGGAATCCGGGCCCGCCATCGCTTCTTCATAGTTCGCAGGTTCATCGTTGTCTAACAACATGATTTCTAGGACAGGGTTGCCATACCACTCTAGTGCGGAACATGTCCTCGTGGACCTACGAAGTTCAGTAGCAACTTGATCCAAAGTTTCATGATCATCATCATTAACTTCCTCTCTAGTCGGTGCACGCACCACAGAAACATCTTCCTGAGCTGCGCTACTTTCCAGTTCAAGAAGCAGTACCTCATCAAGTTCTACTTTCCTCCCACTTACTTCTTTCGAGAGAAACTCTTTCTCTCGAAAGGATCCATTCTTGGCAACAAAGATCTTGCCTTCGGATCTGAGGTAGAAGGTATACCCGATAGTTTCCTTAGGGTATCCTATGAAGACACATTTTTCCGACTTGGGTTCGAGCTTTTCAGGTTGAAGTTTCTTGACATAAGCATCGCATCCCCAAACTTTCAGAAACAACAGCTTAGGTTTCTTTGCAAACCATAATTCATACGGTGTCGTCTCAACGGATTTCGATGCATCCCTATTTAAAGTGAATGCGGCAGTCTCTAAAGCATAACCCCAAAATGATAGCGGTAGATTGGTAAGAGACATCATAGATCGCACCATATCCAATAGAGTGCGATTATGACGTTAGGACACACCATTTTGCTGAGGTGTTCCAGGCAGCGTGAGTTTTGAAACAATTCCACATTTCCTTAAGTGTGTGCCAAATTCGTGACTCAAGTATTCTCCTCCATGATCTGATCGTAAGAAATTTATTTTCCTGTCACATTGATTCTCTACCTCACTCTGAAATTCCTTGAGCTTTTCAAAGGTCTCAGACTTGTGTTTCATTAAGTAGACATACCCACATCCACTTAAGTCATCGGTGAGGGTGAGAACATAACGATAGCCATCGTGAGCCTCAACGCTCATTGGACAGCACACATCAGTGTGTATGATTTCCAATAAGTTGGTTGCTCGCTCCATTGTTCCAGAGAACGGAGTCTTGGTCATTTTGCCCATGATGCATGGTTCGCACGTGTCAAATGATTCATAATCAAGAGACTCCAAAAGTCCATCTGCATGGAGTTTCTTCATGCGTTTGACACCAATGTGACCAAGGCGGCAGTGCCACAAGTATGCAGGACTATCATTATCAACCTTACATCTTTTGGCATTCACACTATGAATATGCGTAACATCACGTTCGATATTAAACAAAAATAAACCATTGACCAGCGGGGAATGACCATAAAACATATCTCTCATATAAATGGAACAACCATTATTCTCGGATTTAAATGAGTAGCCATCTCGCATTAAACGAGATCCAGATACAATGTTCATGCTCAAAAGCTGGTACTAAATAACAATTATTGAGGTTTAAAACTAATCCCGTGGGTAGATATAGAGGTAGCGTGCCGACGGCGATCACATCGACCTTGGAACCATTCCCGACGCGCATCGTCACCTCGTCCTTCGCCAGTCTCCGCTTATTCCGCAGCTCCTATTTTGAGTTACAAATATGAGCAACCGCACCGGTATCAAATACCCATGAGCTACTACGAGCGCTGGTAAGGTACACATCAATAACATGTATATCACATATACCTATGGCGTTGCCGGCCTTCTTGTCCGCTAAGTACTTGGGGCAATTCCGCTTCTAGTGACCATTTCCCTTACAAGAAAAGCACTGAGTCTCAGGCTTGGGTCCATTCTTTGGCTTCTTCCCGGCAACTGATTTACCGGGTGCGGCAACCCCCTTGTTGTCCTTCTTGAAGTTCTTATTACCCTTACCTTTCTTGAAACTAGTAGTTTTATTCACCATCAACACTTGATGTTCCTTTTTGATTTCCACCTCCGCTGATTTCAGCATTGAATATAACTCAGGAATGGACTTCTCCATCCCTTGCATATTGTAGTTCATCACAAAGCTCTTGTAGCTAGGTGGAAGCGACTGGAGGATCCTGTCAATGACCGAGTCATCTGGAAGATTAACTCCCAACTGAGACAAGCGGTTGTGCAACCCAGACTCGCTGGCAGAACTATTTTCCTCCATCTTACAACTGTAGAACTTGTCGGAGACTTCATATCTCTCGACCCAGGCATGAGCTTGGAAAACCATTTTCAGCTCTTGGAACATCTCATATGCTCCATGCTGCTCAAAACGCTTTTGGATCCCTGGTTCTAAGCTGTAAAGCATGCCGCACTGAACCAGGGAGTAATAATCACTATGCGACTGCCAGACGTTCATAACGTCTTGAGTTGCTGGGAAAATGGGTGCGTCACCTAGCGGTGCTTCCAGGGCATATGCTTTCTTGGCAGCTATGAGGATGATCCTCAAGTTACGGACCCAATCTGTATAGTTGCTACCATCGTCTTTCAGCTTGGTTTTCTCTAGGAACACGTTGAAGTTGAGGGCAACATTAGCATGGGCCATTTGATCTACAAGACATATTGTAAAGACATTTTAGACTAAGTTCATGATAATTAAGTTCATCTAATCAAATTATTTAATGAACTCCCACTCAGACAGACATCCCTCTAGTTATCTAAGTGATACATGATCCAAATTGACTAGGCCATGTCCGATCATCATGTGAGATGGACTAGTCATCAACGCTGAACATCTCCATGTTGATCGTATCTACTATATGACTCGTGTTCAACCTTTTGGTCTCCTGTGTTCCGAGGCCATGTCTGTACATGCTAGGATCGTCAAGTCAACCTAAGTGTTTTGCATGTGTAAATCTGGCTTACACCCGTTGTATGCGAACGTTAGAATCTATCACACCTGATCATCACGTGGTGCTTCAAAACAACGAACCTTCGCAACGGTGCACAGTTAGGGGGAACACTTTTCTTGAAATTTTAGTGAGGGACCATCTTATTTATGCTACCATCGTTCTAAGCAAATAAGATGTAAACATGACAAAAATCACATGCAAATCATAAAGTGACATGATATGGCCAATATCATCTTGCGCCTTTGATCTCCATCTTCGAGGCGCGGCATGAACACCGTCGTCACCAGCATGACACCATGATCTCCATCATCGTGTCTTCATGAAGTTGTCTCACCAACTATTACTTATACTACTATGGCTAACGGTTAGCAATAAAGTAAAGTAATAACATGGCATTTTCATTGACATGCAAGTCATAAATAAATTAAGACAACTCCTATGACTCCTGTCGGTTGTCATACTCATCGACATGCAATTCGTGATTCCTATTACAAGAACATGATAAATCTCATACATCACATATATCATTCATCACATCCTTTTCGCCATATCACATCACATAGCATACCATGCAAAAACAAGTTAGACGTCCTCTAATTGTTGTTGCATGTTTTACGTGGCTGTTATGGGTTTCTAGCAAGAACGTTTCTTACCTACGCAAACCACAACGGTGATATGCCAATTGCTATTTACCCTTCATAAGGACCCTTTTCATCGAATCCGATCTGACTAAAGTGGGAGAGACAGACACCCGCCAGCCACCTTATGCATCAAGTGCATGTCAGTTGGTGGAACCAGTCTCACATAAGCGTACGTGTAAGGTCGGCCCGGGCCGCTTCATCCCACAATGCCGCCGAATCAAGATAAGACTAGTAACGGTAAGCAAATTGAACAAATCATCGCCCACAACTGCTTTGTATTCTACTCGTGCATAGAATCTACGCATAGACCTAGCTGATGATGCCATTGTTGGGGAACGTAGCAATAATTCAAAATTTTCCTACGTGTCACCAAGATCAATCTAGGAGATGCTAGCAACGAGAGATAGGGAGTACATCTTCATACCCTTGAAGATCGCTAAGCGGAAGCGTTGC
Organism: Triticum urartu; assembly: GCF_056163025.1. NCBI lineage: Eukaryota > Viridiplantae > Streptophyta > Magnoliopsida > Poales > Poaceae > Triticum > Triticum urartu. The sequence continues at coordinate 404,763,383 of NC_141874.1, forward strand.
AAGAACGCGGTTGGTGGAGTCATACACGCAGCGATTCAGATCGCGCTCGATTCTGATCTAAGCACCGAACAACGGCGCCTCCATGTTCAACACACATACAACCCGGGGACGTCTCCTCCTTCTTGATCTAGCAAGGGGAGAGGAGAAGTTGAGGGAGAACTCCGACAGCACGACGGCGTGGTGGTGATGGAGCTCGTGGTTCTCCGGCACAGCTTCGGCAAGCGTGACGGAGGAGGAGGAGGTGTTGGAGAGGGGGAGGGCTGCGCCAGGAGAAGGGTGTGGCAGCACTCCCACCCCCCACTATTTATAGGGGAAGGGGAGAGGGCCCCCCAGATCCCATCTACAAGGCGGGCGGCGGCCAAGGGGGGTAACTTGCCCCCCAAGTCAGGTGGGGGTGCCCCCACCCCTAGGGTTTCTAACCCTAGGTGCCTTGGGCCCCTTGGGGGGCGCACCAGCCCACCAGGGGATGGTTCCCTCCCTTGTTCATCCCACTAGGCCCACCGGGACAGGTGGCCCCACCCGGTGGACCCCCGGACACCTTCCGGTGGTCCCGGTACAATACCGATAACCCCCGAAACCATTCTGGCGACTGAAACTGGACTTCCCATATATAAATCTTCACCTTCGTACCATTCCGGAACTCCTCGTGACGTCCGGGATCTCATCCGGGACTCCGAACAACCTTCGGCAACCACATACTATTCCCATAACAACTCTAGCGTCACCGAACCTTAAGTGTGTAGACCCTATGGGTTCAGGAACCATGCAGTCATGACCGAGACATCTCTCTGGCCAATAAACAACAGCGGGATCTGGATACCCATGTTGGCTCCCACATGTTCCACGATGATTTCATCAGATGAACCACGATGTTGGGGATTCAATCAATCTCGTATACAATTCCCTTTGTCCATCGGTATGTTACTTGCCCGAGATTCGATCGTCGGTATCTCTATACCTCGTTCAATATCGTTACTGGCAAGTCTCTTTACTCGTTCCGTAACGCATGATCCCGTGGCTAAATCCTTAATCACATTGAGCTCATTATGATGATGCATTATCAAGTGGGCCTAGAGATACCTCTCCGTCATACGGAGTGACAAATCCCAGTCTCGATTCGTGCCAACCCAACAGATACTTTCGGAGATACCTATAGTGCACCTTTATAGCCACCCAGTTACGTTGTGACGTTTGGTACACCCAAAGCATTCCTACGGTATCCGGTAGTTGCACAATCTCATGGTCTAAGGAAATGATACTTGACATTAGAAAAGCTTTAGCAAACGAACTACACGATCTTGTGCTACGCTTAGGATTGGGTCTTGTCCACCACATCATTCTCCTAATGATGTGATCCCGTTATCAATGACATCCAATGTCCATGGTCAGGAAACCATGACCATCTATTGATCAACAAGCTAGTCAAGTAGAGGCTTACTAGGGACATATTACGATCTATGTATTCACACATGTATTACGGATTCCGGTTAATACAATTATAGCATGAACAATAGACAATTATCATGAACACGGAAATATAATAATAACCACTTTATTATTGCCTCTAGGGCATATTTCCAACACATAGACCATAAGAGGAAGCGTTATGACAACACGGTTGATGTAGTCGTATGTCTTCACGATCGACCGATCCTAGTACCGAAAGTACGACACCTCCGCGATCTGCACACATTCGGCTCGGTGACGTCCCACAAACTCATGATCCGGCAGAGTGTTGAGGGAGAGCTTCATCAGCACGTTGGCGTGATGACGGTGATGATGATGCTACCGGAACAGGGCTTTGCCTAAGCACCGCTACGATATGACCAAGGTGGATTATGGTGGAGGGGGGCACCGCACACGGCTAAGAGACCAATGATCAAGTTGTGTGTCTATGGGGTGCCCCCCTCCCCCATGTATAAAGGAGTGGACGAGGGGGAGGGCCGGCCCTCTATGGCGCGCCCTAGAGGAGTCCTACTCCCTCCGGGAGTAGGATTCCCCCCCCCCCCCCCCCCCGCCTTCCCTAGTTGGACTAGGAGAGAAGGAAGCGGGAGAGAGGGAGGAAGGAAAGGGGGGCTCCCCCGCCCCCTTCCTAGTCCAATTCAGACCAGAGGGGGAGGGGCGCGCGGCCTGCCCTGGCTGCCTCTCTCTCTCCACTAAAGCCCATTAGGGCCCATATACTCCTCGGGGGGTTCCGGTAACCCCCCGATACTCTGCTATATGCCCAAACCCACTCAGAACCTTTCCAATGTCCAAACATAGGCTTCCAATATATCGATCATTATGTATCGACCATTTCGAGACTCCTCGTCATGCCCGTGATCACATCCGGGACTCCGAACAACCTTCGGTTCATCAAAACACATAAACTCATAATACCGATCGTCACCGAACGTTAAGCGTGCAGACCCTACGGGTTCGAAAACTATGTAGACATGACCGAGACACGTCTCCGGTCAATAACCAATAGCGGAACCTGGATGTTCATATTGTCTCCCACATATTCTATGAAGATCTTTATCGGTCAAACTGCATAACGATATACGGTGTTCCCTTTGTCATCGGTATGTTACTTGCCCGAGATTCGATCGTCGGTATCTCAATACCTAGTTCAATCTCGTTACCGGCAAGTCTCTTTACTCGTTCTGTAATGCATGATCCCGCAACTAACTCATTAGTCACATTGCTTGCAAGGCTTATATTGATATGCATTACCGAGAGGGCGCGGAGATACCTCTCCGGCAATCGGAGTGACAAATTCTAATCTCGAACTATGCCAACTCAACAAACACCATCGAAGACACCTGTAGAGCACCTTTATAATCACCGAGTTACGTTGTGACGTTTGGTAGCACACAAAGTGTTCCTCTGGTATTCGGGAGTTGCATGATTTCATAGTCATAGGAACATGTATAAGTTATGGAGAAAGCAATAGCAACAAACTAAATGATCATCATGCTAAGCTAACAGAATGGGTCAAGTCAATCACATCATTCTCTAATGATGTGATCCCGTTAATCAAATGACAACTCATGTCTATGGCTAGGAAACTTAACCATCTTTGATTCAACGAGCTAGTCAAGTAGAGGCATACTAGTGACAGTCTGTTTGTCTATGTATTCACACATGTACTAAGTTTCTGCTTAACACAATTCTAGCATGAATAATAAACATTTATCATGATATAAGGAAATATAAATAACAACTTTATTATTGCCTCTAGGGCATATTTCCTTCACGTAGAGGGGCCGTGGTCTCTCTCGAGGAGTAGATCCGATGTGGATGAGCGAGGCTCTATCTCTAATATGAGCTATCACAATGATAACCCTAACTAGGAGGAGGAGGAGATCTATTTATAGCCTTAGTGCAAATGGGGATTAAGTGAGGGGGTACATGGGCCTCGGGCCCGAATCCTGTGCGCGGACAGGTACCGAACATCCGCTGGGGACCGGTCGTCCGGTGCCTCGTGTGCGTTCAGACGTCCGGTGGTCACCGGACTTCCGCCATTTCCGTTCCGTGAAGGTGACGCCGGATGTCCGGTCACTTCAGACTTCCGCTAATTTTGGCTAGGGTGCGGTGACACCGGTCGTCCGGTCCGGGCCGGACGTCCGCTCGCTAGGGCTCGACTGAGGCTTCAGGCTCCGGACGTCCGATCCTGACTGGTCGTCCGGTGGCTGTAGCTTCGTTGGTGTGACACCCCAAGACCGGAGCTTATGATGCCTTCCAGGGTTTCCGGGTTCCGTCGTGTGATTTGTTTGGTTCATTGCATTCATCTTTGCATTGTGTGCATTGCCTCATGTCATCAAGCCATCATGTCATTTCTTTTTCTTAACTTAACTAAATAATCATAACTCCGAATTTAATAATATTTATATATAAATGGGGTAGAAAAATGCCTAGTTTAACATGGTGGCATCTCTTTGCATGTTTAACAATTCTAAAATATTGTTTAGGGTAGAACAGTACCAAACCTAATATATGCATATGGGGATTTACCAGAATGGTTGTTCGTTGCTTCCGGCCTCATTTAAACTTGACTAGATAGGTAGTTTTACTTTGCTTCACCTCTTTCCATGCTAAACAACATTTAATATTGTTGGGTAAATAAACAAGAGAGAACTAAATAAGTCATGTGGTGTTTTCTTCAATATGCAACGGAGTTGCATGTTGAGCTCCACTTAATTTGTAGGGTTGTTTGTGCATTTTGCCATGCCATGCCTCATTAAACCGGACATGTATCATACTTGTTTGCGCATCGTGCCATGCTTATGTGATGATTGTTTACTATGTTGTTTGATTCTTTCCGGTGTGCTTCTTCGGGTTGGTTCCAATTACGTTGCATTGTGAGGACCCATTCGACTACGTCTGTTTGTCTTCTTCATGGACTCGTTCTTCTTCCTTGCGGGATTTCGGGCAAGATGACCATACCCTCGAAATCACTTCTATCTTTGCTTGCTAGATGCTCGCTCTTTTGCTATGCCTATGCTGAGATACCTACCACTTGCTTATCATGCCTCCCATATTGTTAAGCCAAGCCTCTAACCCACCTTATCCTAGCAAACCGTTGTTTGGCTATGTTACCGCTTTGCTCAGCCCCTCTTATAGCGTTGTTAGTTGCAGGTGAAGACTGAAGTTTGTTCCATGTTGGAACATGGAGATGTTGTTCCTTGTTGGAACATGTTTACTTGTTGGGATATCACGATATCTCTTATTTAATTAATGCATCTATATACTTGGTAAAGGGTGGCAGGCTCGGCCTTATGCCTGGTGTTTTGTTCCACTATTTCCACCCTAGTTTCCGTCATATCGGTGTTATGTTCCCGGATTTTGCGTTCCTTACGCGGTTGGATCATAATGGGAACCCCTTGATAGTTCGCCTTGAATAAAACTCCTCCAGCAAGGCCCAACATTGGTTTTACCATTTTCCACCTAGCCTTTTTTTCCTTGAGTCGGCCGGCTCAAGGGTCATCTTATTTTAACCCCCCGGGCCAGTGCTTCTCTAAGTGTTGGTCCAAACTGAGCGATGTCCGAGGCTACCAGGGGCAACTCTAGGCTGGCTTACCCGACGTCTTGCTCATCCGGTGTGCCCTGAGAACGAGATATGTGCAAATCCTATCGGGATTTGTCCGCACATCTGGGTGGTCTTGCTGGTCTTGTTTTACCATTGTCGAAATGTCTTGTAACCGGGATTCCGAGCCTGATCGGGTCTTCCCGCTAGAAGGAATATCCTTCGTTGACCGTGAGAGCTTGCGATGGGCTAAGTTAGGACACCCCTGCAGGGATTTGAACTTTCGAAAGCCGTGCCCGCGGTTATGGGCAGATGGGAATTTGTTAATGTCCGGTTGTAGAAAACCTGAAGTTGACCTTAATTAAAATGCACCAACCGCATGTGTTACCGTGATGGTCTCTTCTCGGCGGAGTCCGGGAAGTGAACACGGTGTTGGAGTAATGCTTGACGTAGGTTGTTCTGGGATCACTTCTTGATCATAGTTGTTCGACCGTGCTTTGCTTTCTCTTCTCGCTCTCTTTTGCGTATGTTAGCCAACATATATGCTAGTCGCTTGCTGCAGCTCCACCTCACACCTTTTTCCCTACCTATAAGCTTAAATAGTCTTGATCGCGAGGGTGTGAGATTGCTGAGTCCCCGTGGCTCACAGATACTTCCAAAACCAGTTTGCAGGTGTCGTTGAACCGTGCAGATGACACAACCAAGCTCAAGGAGGAGGTCGATGAAGATCTTGTCCTTTGTGTTGTTTCGTTCTAGTTGATCAGTAGTGGAGCCCAGTCGGGACGATCGGGGATCTGTGTAGCATTTGGGGTAGTCTTCTTTTATTTTGGTTCCGTAGTCGGACCTTGATTGTATCTGGATGATGTAATGCTTTATTTCATGTAATTGTGTGAAGTGGCGATTGTAAGCCAACTTTGTATCTCTTTCCCTTATGTATTACATGGCTTGTGTGAAGATTACCTCACTTGCGACATTGCTTTCAATGCGGTTATGCCTCTAAGTCGTGCTTCGACACGTGGGAGATATAGCCGCATCGAGGGCGTGACAAGTTGGTATCAGAGCCTTCCCCGACTTTAGGAGCCCCCTGCTTGATCGAATCGCTGGCGTTGTTGAGTCTAGCAAAATGTTTTGAGTCATTTAGGATTATATATATCGGAGAGTAGGATTCTTTTACTCCTCAGTCCCTTCATCGCACTGGTGAGGCATCCTGACGTAAAGTTTTGACTCTTCTCTTCTCAAATTTCACTAAAAAAAATTTAGGATCACACGGGTATCTTGGAATCGTTCTGATGGTTTTGTGATGAGAACATTGTTCTTGGTGCCTCCTGAAATTTAGGGGTTGTGGCAGTGTCCCGGGGAGTTGAGCTCCGAGGTGTGGTCGTCACAATTTTATCGTTGTAGTTCTGGAATACATGAGTTTAGTTTCGCCGACATCGAAAATCTCTTTTATGCAGTTGTTGGTGAGATAACCTCGACGCCACCCAGTACTGGGGCAGGAGTTCGGGAGTATTGCCATAACTCGTATAACGGACGCTTTTCGAAGGTTGAGGTAAATGATTTCCAAAGGTTTCTTGGTTATGTGTTGAAGGATCGCTAGAGCTGGATGTAGGATTTGCTAATTTTGGGTGAGATATTATGCTTCCCCTGTATCCCCAACACCTAATTGCATAACCGAAAAATTTCGGGAGTTTATAAGTGGGAATTCAAGTAGCTCCTAGGATACCTTTCCGACAGATGTATGATATGAAATTGGGGTTCGACGTCTAGTGGTCCGCCTATTCACGGTTGGTTTTACAGTGGTCTCGTTGTGTCTTAAAGAGTCCTTGGCTATGCCGACTCGGGGATGCTTCGTATGTCATGTGCACTGCCTTGTACATGATGGTGCTGTAAGATCGAGCCCGTGTAGGCCCCACCACGAAAACTTTGGACAAAATCTCTATCATATGTTTGTTCCGGCTTATTTTCCAAGCCAATCCTTTGTTTTTTTTTCAATTGTGGTATTGGAGTTGCTTTGAAGTCAAATGTTGATCCCATACCTTTCCTAAGCGGTTTTCTCATGTTCCTATGTGAATACCAATCCTTCTTGATCATCGAGTCTGTCATGTCAATCCTTTTCAACCAGTGTGTTTTCTCTTCAAGTGGATCCGATCATTTCAACATCCATAAGATCACCTCTCAGTTTTCCCAAGTTGTTCGTTTTATCCGCCCCCAAATTGCCTTTGTTTTTCCCACCCACCCACCCTTTTTCTTTAAGGGCTCAGATTTCTTAATCAAGTATCCATCTTATTGATGTGAAGTCTCTCCATTCGTTTCCATCAATATTCTTATCCGGTGATTCTCAAGAAGATACTAACGAAGCTTCAAGTTCATCATTATTCGTTCTCTTTCTTCTCCGGTGGATTCAATTCAAGCTTTGTCGATCATATCTTTTCCTCGTTTCAAATGCTTTCTCATGCCGGTGCAATTCTTAATCATTCACCTCTCGTTATTCAATTGTTCCGGAGTGCTGAAGATATCTCAGAAGACTCACGGTTACATTCTCGATCCATTCAAGTTATTTCGAGGTTGTTATCTCATTCAATCCATTTAATTCAACCGGTGCGATCTCTCTTCAAAATCATTCCAAAGGTGTGTTTTTTTAGTGGGCCCTAACCCACAGGTCTTTTCCCAAGATCTTACCTGACTCTTCTAATTTTTCCGGAGTTATTTTCGAATTCCTTTCAAAGTATGACGTAAGTATGAATTGTCATCAGTCATATGTCTTTCTCCAAGATCTTTCAAATTCTTTCATCGTTGGTTCAACTTTTCAAATTTTCTTCCCAGAGTATCTCAACAATTCATGGTGTTCTTTCTCTTCGTCATTCTCAACATGCGAAGACCGAAGAAGAGTTTTCCCTTCATATCTTGCTCCATTCTCTTCAAGATTCATGGTGCTAGCTTGATGCCATCCTCTCATAATTATTTTCGATTGTGAGAATTCTTTCCACCTATCCGGAGAAATTCAAGATTCTTTTCAGTTTGATTCTCCGAAGGCCACCAATTCAGGTTTATTCATTCTCAGCTTTCAACTTTTGTTCTCCAAATCTTACCGGTGCATCAATCAAATATCCTCTAATCAGTTCATGATCTCTTCGTTCTCTTGTATCTAAATTCTCTCAAGTATCTTCGCTCATTTTCCAATTCCTCCTGCTGATGTGTTCGTTTTCTTCGTTCATTTTCAATTCTAACGGTGGTTCGTTCAAGAGTTCTCTTCCTTGGTTATCATATCAATTTATTCGTTGTTCCAAATCCTACCGGTGGTTCGTTGAAGACCTTCTCAAGTTTGATTTATTTCTCTCTTAACCTTTTCTACGGGAATAAGTTGTATGCCAAATCCGTTGCTTGTCATCAATTTAATTGGTGAAGGATACGCATAATGTAATTCTTATTCTTGTTTCATCCATATGTTAATCCTTTCTTCCGGAGTTCATTCATGCTATCAATTTGTCGGTGCTAAGTTGGTCACCTTTTGTTTCCGGAGTTCCAAGCTCTCTCAATTATATTGTCGCAAAGATCCATTTAATCATTGCAAGGTTTCAACTTTATTATTTTCATCCTTCATTTTGTTTGATCATTCTTTTCTTACCAGAGTTCTTCATGGAGGATCTACATGATGGTTCATAAAAGAGCTAATTCCTTCTCGAAGCGTTCATCAAGATTCTTTTCAGATGATCTCAAACATTCTTCATCTTCCATTTCTAAGTGCAGTTCTTCCTATTTTATCTTTTTGAGGTGGTGTTATGTCACTCTTGATAATTTTCCTTCGTGTTTCATGACTCACAAGTTATCAGGAATGGGTTATTTTAAATCCATCAATCTCGTCATTGGAGTTTTCTTGGGTTATTTTTCACCTAAAACCTTCCCTAAGGATTGTTGCTATTAATGGTGCTTATAAATGATCCAAGTTCTTCATCTATCCTCCCGGTGATATAAGCTTCTCGTCTCCTTGTTGATATCAATCCAATCTATCGTTTCCGTCAGTAGCAGAATTTCAACTCAGTTTTGGGATGTTTTCCATAATCCCACAGCAAGCTTACTCTTTTCGTTGTTGTATTTTTTTCAACAACTCCGTTCGACCCTTCTCCTAAGATGCTTTCAAGCTCATTCGGGATAAAAGATATTGTTTTTCTCCTCCGTTCATTCCATTTCATTCTCTCTTTTCTTCCGGAGGCATTGTGATGTTGCTATTTTCAGTCATCATCTCGAATTATGAAGATCATGATCTTTTCATGCTTAACCTTTTAACCGGAGTGTTGTGCCCTCTACTCAAGTTCTCTCATCTTGTCAAGTTTCATATCTCTTTTCAACTGGAGTGTTGTCCGAATTTGTTCTTCCTTGTTACTCTTCCCTACCGGAGTGTTTGCAACTTTGTTCTTCTTCGTTGCATTCTTTCTTTCAATTTGTTCAACCTCGCAAGGTGCTTTTGTTTCACTCGTTTGTCAAAGAAGCAACTTAGTTTTACCTCTTCTCTTCCTCTTCCTTTTTCCCTCCGGTGCCATCCTAGATCTCGGGACTAGATCTTCTCGTAGTGGTGGAGTGTTGTGACGCCCCAAGACCGGAGCTTCAGGTGCCTTCCAGGGTTTCTGGGTTCCGTCGTGTGATTTGTTTGGTTCATTGCATTCATTTTTGCATTGTGTGCATTGCATCATGTCATCATGCCATCATGTCATTTCTTTTTCTTAACTTAACTAAATAACCGTAACTCCGAATTAAATAATATTTATATGTAAATGGGGTAGAAAAATGCCTAGTTTAACATGGTGGCATCTCTTTGCATGTTTAACAATTCTAAAATATTGTTTAGGGCAGAATAGTACCAAACCTAATATATGCATATGGGGATTTATCGGAATGGTTGTTCGTTGCTTTCGGCCTCATTTAAACTTGACTAGATAGGTAGTTTTACTTTGCTTCACCTCTTTCCATGCTAAACAACATTTAATATTGTTGGGTAAATAAACAAGAGAGAACTAAATAAGTCATGTGGTGTTTTCTTCAATATGCAACGGAGTTGCATGTTGAGCTCCACTTAATTTGTAGGGTTGTTTGTGCATTTTGCCATGCCATGCCTCATTAAACCGGACATGCATCATACTTGTTTGCGCATCGTGCCATGCTTATGTGATGATTGTTTACTATGTTGTTTGATTCTTTCCGGTGTGCTTCTTCGGGTTGGTTCTGATTACGTTGCATTGTGAGGACCCGTTCAACTACGTCCGTTTGTCTTCTTCATGGACTCGTTCTTCTTCCTTACAGGATTTCAGGCAAGATGACCATACCCTCGAAATCACTTCTATCTTTGCTTGCTAGATGCTCGGTCTTTTGCTATGCCTATGCTGCGATACCTACCACTTGCTTATCATGCCTCCCATATTGTTAAGCCAAGCCTCTAACCCACCTTATCCTTGCAAACCGTTGTTTGGCTATGTTACCGCTTTGCTCAGCCCCTCTTATAGCATTGTTAGTTGCAGGTGAAGATTGAAGTTTGTTCCGTGTTGGAATATGGAGATGTTGTTCCTTGTTGGAACATTTTACTTGTTGGGATATCACAATATCTCTTATTTAATTAATGCATCTATATACTTGGTAAAGGGTGGAAGGTTCGGCCTTATGCCTGGTGTTTTGTTCCACTCTTGCCGCCCTAGTTTCCGTCATATCGGTGTTATGTTCCCGGATTTTGCGTTCCTTACGCGGTTGGGTCATAATGGGAACCCCTTGAAAGTTCGCCTTGAATAAAACTCCTCCAGCAAGGCCCAACATTGGTTTTACCATTTGCCACCTAGCCTTTTTTCTTTCCCTTGAGTCGGCCGGCTCAAGGGTCATCTTATTTTAACCCCCCCGGGCTAGTGCTTCTCTAAGTGTTGGTCCAAACTGAGCGATGTCCGAGGCTACCAGGGGCAACTCTGGGCTGGCTTACCAGACGTCTTGCTCATCTGGTGTGCCTTGAGAACGAGATATGTGCAGCTCATATCGGGATTTGTCAGCACATCTGGGTGGTCTTGCTGGTCTTGTTTTACCATTGTCCAAATGTCTTGTAACCGGGATTCCGAGCCTGATCGGGTCTTCCCGCTAGAAGGAATATCCTTCGTTGACCGTGAGAGCTTGTGATGGGCTAAGTTGGGACAACCCTGCAGGGATTTGAACTTTCGAAAGTCGTGCCCGCGGTTATGGGCAGATGGGAATTTGTTAATGTCCGGTTGTAGAAAACCTGAAGTTGACCTTAATTAAAATGCACCAACCGCGTGTGTTACCGTGATGGTCTCTTCTCGGCGGAGTCCGGGAAGTGAACACGGTGTTGGAGTAATGCTTGATGTAGGTTGTTCTAGGATCACTTTTTGATCATAGTTGTTCGACCGTGCTTTGCCTTCTCTTCTCGCTCTCTTTTGCGTATGTTAGCCACCATATATGCTAGTCGCTTGCTGCAGCTCCACCTCATACCTTTTACCCTACCTATAAGCTTAAATAGTCTTGATCGTGAGGGTGCGAGATTGCTGAGTCCCCGTGGCTCACAGATACTTCCAAAACCAGTTTGCAGGTGTCGTTGAACCATGCAGATGACGCAACCAAGCTCAAGGAGGAGCTCGATGAAGATCTTGTCCTTTGTGTTGTTTCGTTCTAGTTGATCAGTAGTGGAGCCCAGTCGGGGCGATCGGGGATCTGTGTAGCATTTGGGGTAGTCTTCTTTTATTTTGGTTCCGTAGTCAGACCTTGATTGTATCTGGATGATGTAATGCTTTGTTTCATGTAATTGTGTGAAGTGGTGATTGCAAGCCAACTATGTATCTCTTTCCCTTATGTATTACATGGGTTGTGTGAAGATTACCTCACTTGCGACATTGCTTTCAATGCGGTTATGCCTCTAAGTCATGCTTCGACACGTGGGAGATATAGCCGCATCGAGGGCGTTACAGTTGGCCTTCCTTCTTCATGACCTTGGCGCTTGGTGTTCTCGTTGCCTTGTCCAATGGTGTAGCTACTCCGTGGCTCTCCCCCAAGTACCTGATCACGCATAGTGTTTCTGCTTGAGGTAGTAGCCATGTCTCATGTATAGAAAGTGGTAGTTCGGAGAGGAGCAAGTTAACCTTATCTTCGATAGCCTTTGCTCGTGCCCTTGTCATTGGTCCAAGTGGTGTCATGGAAGACGTAGGTAGGTCCATGGGGATGATCTTGGGATGCTCCGCATCATCTCCCCTCCCTTGGGAAAGATCCAACCTCGGACCGAATTCGTCATCACCTTGGTAGAGCGAGAGATCCTTGATGTTGAAGACGTCGCTCACGTTGTACTTGTCGCGTGGGAGGTCAATCTTGTAAGCGTTGTTGTTGTAGCATGCAAGCACCTTGAAGGGTCCATCCGCTTGTGGTAGAAGTTCGGAATTGCGTTCGGTGGGGAAGCGGTCCTTGCGAAGGTGTAGCCACACAAGATCACCAATGTTGCATACCATAGGGTGCTTGTTAATGTTGAGCGTGGTTGCAAGTCGTTGTACTTGGTGCTCGATGGTGTGCCTTGTACTTGCGTCCATATTGATGCGCTCTTGTAGTGGTAGAGGGAGAATGTCCAATGGTGACAATGGGTTGAATCCATAGATGACCTTGAAAGGGGACTTGCTGGTATTTGAGTGTCTTGCGCAGTTGTAGGTGAACTCGGCGATAGGTAGACACTCCTCCCACTCCTTGATGTTCTTCTTGATTAGCACGCGAAGTAGAGCGGAGAGTGTGTGGTTGGTCACCTCCGTTTGGCCGTCGGTTTGTGGATGGTAAGCCATGGAGAAGAGTAGCTTGATTCCGAGCTTGGCGCATAGGGTCCTCCAAAAGTAACTCAATAACTTGACATCGTGGTCCGAGACAATCGTCTTTGGCACTCCATGTAGTCGTAAGATTTCCCTACAAAATAGATTGGCAACATGTGAAGCATCGTCTATCTTGTTGCAAGGAATGAAATGTGCCATCTTAGAGAATCGGTCCACAACAACAAATACCGAATGCTTTCCATTTCTAGTTCGAGGCAATCCAAGTACAAAATCCATGCTAATATCTTCCCATGGTTGATATGGAATTGGGAGAGGCATATAAAGTCCATGGGATTGAGCTTTAGACTTAGCTTTGCGACATGTAGAGCATCGGTTGGTGAAGCGATTGACATCGCGAAACATCTTGGGCCAATAATAGTTCTTGGAGAGCGTAGCAAAAGTCTTGTCGCGTCCAAAATGTCCCATTAGTCCTCCTCCATGAGATTCCTGCAAAAGCAACAAACGAAGAGAAGACTCAGGGATGCAAAGTTTGTTAGCTCTCATAAGATATCCATCTTTGATGTAATAGCGTTCCCAAGAGGTGTGCGTCAAACACTTGGCATAAGGAATAGCAAAAGTATGATCATGCGCATACAAGTCTTTTATGTGCTCAAAGCCAATGACATCCAATTCAAGTTGAGTAACAAGCATGCATATGCGGGAAAGAGCGTCTGCCACATCATTTTCCTTACCTTTGATGTACTTGATGATATAAGGAAATGACTCAATGAATTCACTCCACTTAGCATGACGCTTGTTCAACTTAGTTTGACCCTTAAGGTATTTAAGAGTTTCATGATCGGTATGAATGATAAATTCATGAGGGCGAAGATAATGTTCACATTCATGCAAAACTCGCACTAAAGCATATAACTCTTTGTCATAGATGGGGTAATTGAGTTGTGCTCCGGAAAGTTTCTCACTAAAGTAAGCTATGGGGCGCTTCTCTTGCGTTAACACACCTCCTATGCCATTACCACTAGCATCGCAATGAATCTCAAAGGGTTTGTCAAAATTGGGTAAAGCAAACATGGGAGCATGAGTAAGCAAATTTGTAATCTCATTGAAAGCGGTATCTTGGGATGGTCCCCAAACAAAAGGTGCATTTTTCTTGCTCAAAGCATGCAAAGGTGAAGCAATGGTGCTAGACTCCTTCACAAATCTACGGTAGAAACTGGCTAAACCAAGGAAGCTACGCACTTGATGCAAGTTGGTTGGTTGTGGCCAAGTTTTAATAGCATTGATCTTAGAGTCATCAACATGAACACCCTTAGAGGACACAACAAAACCCAACAAAATGAGCTTATCAACGCCAAAAAGGCATTTTTCCATGTTAGCATAGAGACGCTCTTTTCGAAGAGTTTGCAAAACGGTTCGAACATGGGAGACATGATCTTTGAGAGATTTGCTATAAACAAGGATATCATCGAAGTAGACCACAACAAACTCACCAATGTAAGGGCGAAACACATAATTCATAAGACGCATGAAAGTACCCGGTGCTTCTGATAAACCCATAGGCATGACTAACCACTCATACAAACCAAACTTTGTTTTGAAAGCGGTTTTCCATTCATCACCCTCTTGTATGCGGATTTGATAGTAACCACTTTTAAGATCAATTTTGGAAAAAAATAGTGGCACCGCTAAGTTCATCAAGCATATCATCAAGGTGCGGAATGGGATACCTATAGCGAACAGTGATAGCATTGATAGGTCTACAATCGGAACACATGCGAAAGCTAACGTCTCTTTTTGGCACAAGAATGACTGGGACGGCACAAGGACTCAAAATTTCGCGCACATGTCCATGGTCTATGAGATGTTTTACTTGCCTTTGTATTTCTTTGGTTTCTTCGGGGTTGATGCGGTAGGGAGCTTTGTTTGGAAGTGGTGCTCCGGGGATGAGGTCGATGCGGTGCTTGATGCCTCGTAGTGGAGGTAGTCCCGGAGGTAGCTCATCAGGGAAAACATCTTGGAATTCCTGTAAAAGAGAAGACAACACTAAAGGTAGATCATGAGAGGTGTTAGTTTTTGATGCCTCGTCCTTGCACAAAAGGACATAGTGTCGGACACTAGTTGGGTTCTCACACACTTCTCTTATCTCACTTTTGGTGGAAAATAGAACTAAGTTCTTCTTTTCGCTCATCGTGGAGGCACTCAATTTGGGCTTGTGGCGCTCATTCCCTTTTTGGTGGTTCGCTCTCTCACTATTCTCTCCATGATGGTTGGCTTGCTTGTCGGTGATCACTTGGCTTGGAGACATAGGGCGAAGTACGTACTCCTTTCCTTTCACCTTGAAGACGTGGTGGTTCGTTCGGCCGTTGTGGATGACACCTCTATCAAATTGCTATGGTCGACCAAGAAGAAGATGGCAAACGGTCATTGGAACGACATCACACTCCAAAGTGTCTTTGTAAGCTCTGATTTTGAAGGAGACTTGCACTCTATGCTCGACTTGAATAGTGTCGGAGTTGCTTAGCCATTGAACTTTGTAGGGATGTGGGTGCTTCGTCTTGGGAAATTGGAGCTTGGAGCAAAGTTCTTCACTTGCTAAGTTATGGCAACTCCCTCCATCAATGATGACCTTGACGGACCTTCCATTGATGCTGGCCTTGGTATGGAATATGTGGCATCTTTGGTCTTCTTCTTGGTGATGGTGAAGGGTCAAGACCTTGGAGACAACTAGAGCGGGGCTTGAATCTTCATCACAAAAGACTTGTTCATCTTCATCGTTCACCTGCCGGTGCATGGCGACTTGCTCAAGTGCGTCCATTTCTCCTTCACTCATGGAGTCGTATGTACCACCGTCGTTGAGGATCATGGTTCACTTGTTGGTACACTCAAAGGACTTGTGGCCTCGGCCTCCACATGTGAAGCATTTGAAGGAACTTGTCTTGACGGTCTCATCAGTTGGGGTAGATGATGATGAAGCTCTCGGCTTGAAGTTGCTCGTTTCAGGAGGATGACTTGAGGTTGTCAAAGCTTTCTTGTAACTCGACTTGTCGACGTTGGTTGTAGAAGGCTTGGTTGATGTAGAAGGTGTTGGAGTCATTGAAGCTTGGGTGTTGGAGAAACCGTATGACTTGGATGAGAACTTGGCATACTTGAAGTCATCTTGCACTTGACATTCCGCTTTGGTAGCTTGATGCACTAGCTTGATGAGGTTCGAGTATGGTTGGAAGTCAGCGATCTTCTTGATGGGATGATTGAGTCCATTCAAGAAATGTGCCATAGTTTGCTCATCATCTTCCGTGACATTGGCTCGTATCATTGCAATCTCCATTTCCTTGTAGTACTTTTCAACGCTCTTGGTTCCTTGCTTGAGGAGTTGGAGTTTCTTGAAAAGGCCGCGGTTGTAGTAGGTAGGCACGAAGCGTGCTCTCATGGCATCCTTCATTTGCGCCCAAGTAGTGATGGGTGGTTCACCTTTTGCCTCTCAGCGCTCAATGACTTGTTCCCACCAAATGAGGACATAGTCTTGGAATTGGGATGCCATCGCGATCTTCTTCTCTTCTTCATAGCTGTGCAAGCGGAAGATTTTGTCGACCTTCAATGCCCATGAAAGGTACTCTTCGGGATCATTGCTTCCATTCAACTTGGGCATGGTGAACTTTAGCTTGTCGTAGCATTGTTCTTCATTGTGTTCGGGTCGGGGATGATGACGTTCTTGACGAGGAGGATCATCTCTCACAACTTGCTCTTGCCGTGGAGGATTTCCATTGTATTCTTGCTCTTGTTGAACTTGATGTTCTTGGCGAGCTTGTGGAGGAACTTGTCAAGATTGACGTTGCACGTGAGCTTGATATGTTCGTTCTTGAACTTCTTCGCGAAGTGCTTCTTGATGTTCACGAGCTTGTCGGCCTCGGTTAGCTACGGCTCGACTTGATTCTCGGAGGGCTTGTTGCGCCTCAAGTGCTTGAGCTTCTCGCAATTGTTGCTCTTGACGTTGTGCCTCAGCATCTTGTGCTTCTTGGTGTAGACATGCTCGCTCTTCCTCTTCATTTTGGCGTTGGCGTTGCCGTTCTCATGCTTGCGCAAAGGTAGCTTGGTTTTGACGATGTCGTTGTTCTTGAGAGTTATTGTCGTGTAGAGGGTTGTGGTTGGCTTGACGATCTTGGAGTGCGGCATGTCAAAGAGTATTGGATGTCGGTGCACTTGAGCCGGAGATGGTGTAGTTGGAGTGTCGACTTGAGCGGCTCCGTCTTGATGAGGACGAAGTGGAATAAGAGCGGTTGAGCAACAAAGCATGAATCTCGTCCATTCTTGCGTCATTATCTTGCTTGTGGTCATCGAGCTTGTGGTCAAAGTGGCCTCTTGTACGTTTCTCGGGGAGTCGCAAGTCAGTGGCGAGGTTGTCGATGCGGTTACTCATTGCTTGTTGCTCTTGATGCAAAGCACGTTGTGCACCAAAGAGGTGGCTCTTTGTGACATAGGAGTTCATGTCGTCGTCTTGCCCGATGAAGAGTGGGTTGGTAGAAGTACTTGGCCTATCCATCATTCCAAGAGAAATATGTGAATGGGAGAAAGAGAAGAACGTATACCAAATGTACCTTGACCGATGTTGAAGATGGATCAAAGATCACTCCAATGTGGAACAAGGAAATAGCACAATTGGTACCAATTCTTGTTGGTTTCTCACACCTACACAAGTAAAAGCTTATGGTTGAGCTCGATTAGGATGGTTGCACAAAATTTGATGCAATTGTTAGTGAGCTCCAATAATGTTGGAAAATATTCGCAATTTTGCAATGCAACAAGTAGACCAAACAAAATATGGTACACGGAAACACACATGCAAAGAGATAAGTGGGGTCGTGCAACCAAGGATGAGCCAAAATGTGGAATCCACGAAAATTCTCTTGTTGCACAACACTAGAGAGACGCTAGCATGATTGCACAATAGGCGGATACGAAGACTTATGCACAACCTACTAAGCAAAAGTGCAACAACTTCTATCCCAAGTATGCTCTATGTATGGTATTCCGATGATATGATCCAAGATGATCTAGTATGACAATCTTAATGTTGTATGATGCTATGGTTCTTGCTTAAAAGCTCTTTGCTTATCTTCCCCTTTTGCTTAAAAGCTTGTTTGGCTCTTTGTGTTTGAGCTCTTTTCTCATGCAATGCTTCACGAACCAAGATAGCAATTGAGTATGCGATGACACTTTGTAACACAAGAGATGATATGCATCAAAGATATGTATGTATGATATGGAAAGTATGATCACTAATGTGCACAAGTCACGTTGCCGGTGTCGATGTCAAAACCGGCGTATCTCGGGTAGGGAGTCCCGATCTGTGCATCTAGGATCGATGGTAACAGGAGACAGTGGGACACAATGTTTACCCAGGTTCGGGCCCTCTCTATGGAGGTAATACCCTACTTCCTACTTGATTGATCTTGATGAATATGAGTATTACAAGAGTTGATCTACCGCGAGATCGTAATGGCTAAACCCTAAAAGTCTAGCCTGACTATGATTATGAGGATGTATCTACGGACCTAGCCCTCCGGTTTATATAGACACGGGAGGGATCTAGGGTTACACAAGGTCGATTACAGAGAAAGGAATCTTCATATTTGGTCGCCAAGCGTGCCTTCCACGCCAAGGAGAGTCCCATCCGGACATGGGTAGAGTCTTCGGTCTTTGTATCTTTACGGCCCATCAGTCCGGCCCATATCCAATAGGTCGGACGCCCGAGGACCCCTTAGTCCAGGACTCCCTCAGCCGGCAATACTCAAAGGCTAGTCTCGATGGGTAAGCGACGCAAAAGGTAAGGCTATGATGGTTATCAAAGTAATGTCAAGAATGATGTATCACGATACCAAAGATGAGGTTACCGTTCTTGCTTACGGTATGGTGTCAAAATGGTGGAGAGGTTGTGGTTGATGACACGTCTGTGGCAAAGATGAGCGGCGGTGATGTTGGTGTCGAACCGTACCTAAATAGACGAAACACAATAGGACATGGAACCGCAACTCAAATTCTCAAAATACAAAGTGGCAAAACGTATTGGAGTGTGAAACGAGTAAGCGATGGTGGTTCCGGAAAGTGGTGGAGGTATGGGGATGTGTATGCGGAAGTGGGGGCGGTTGCTGAAATTTCAGGGGAGGGGGGGATTCAGTTTCGTCAGGGTTTTGCGGATGCCCGGTGGTTACGGTCGTCTGGTCGTCGGACATCCGGTAGCTACCGGACGTCCGGTGCCTGGGCGAAAATCAGGCACGGGAAGAAAAGCTAGAGTTCGTGGAGGAGAGGTCAAAATTCGTCGACCGGGCGATTTAGTGGATGGAAAAGGTGGAGATGAAGGGGAAAGCTAGATCCACTCAAGGCAAAGCAAATACATGGAACAAATCCAACAAAATTTCATCACACCAACAAATCACCCAAAAAAATTGGGGCTATTTTTGTGGGGAATTTCCGAATTAGGGACAAAATCAACAAAAACAAGGCTAGAAACACAACGGGGAGGCTCCAAAATCGTGATCAACGTGGCTCTAGATACCAAGATGATGTATGGTGGAACCCTATATGGCCGATCTTTCACGAAAGGAGCGGATAGCGCGAAGAACACGAAGAACAAGAGGGGAAATCACAAAGGGGAACACAAGAGAAACACTCAAACCAACAAGTATGATCACACATGTGCTAGATCCATGAACACAAAGGGAGATACATGATCCACGATCAACAAGGGACGATACACGGTAACCGGTTCTTCTCCAAAGGAGGTCTTGATAGGGCCACCCAAAAGGGGGTCTTGAATCCAAGGGGATCTTCTCCGTAGAGGGGTTGCGGTCTCTCTCGAGGAGTAGATCCGATGTGGATGAGCGAGGCTCTATCTCTAATATGAGCTATCACAATGCTAACCCTAACTAGGAGGAGGAGGTCTATTTATAGTCTTAGTGCAAATGGGGACGAAGTGAGGGGTACATGGGACTCGGGCCTGAATCCTGTGCACAGACAGGTACCGAACGCCCACTGGGGACCGGTCGTCCGGTGGCTCGTGGGCGTTCGGACATCCGGTGGTCGCCGGACTTCCGCTATTTCCGTTCTGTGAAGGTGACGCTAGACGTCCGGTCACTTCAGACTTCCGCTAATTTTGGCTCGGGTGCGGTGACACTGGTCGTCCGGTCCGGGCCGGACGTCCGCTTGCTGGGGCTCGGCTGAGGCTTCAGGCTCCGGACGTTCGATCCCGACCGGTCATCCGGTGGCTGTAGCTTCGTTGGCCTTCCTTCTTCATGACCTTGGCGCTTGGTGTCCTCGTTGCCTTGTCTGATCGGTGTAGCTGCTCCGTGGATCTCCTCCAAGTACCTGATCACGCATAGTATTTCCGCTTGAGGTGGTAGCCATGTCTCATGTATAGAAAGTAGTAGTTCGGAGAGGAGCAGTTCACCTTATCTTCGATAGCCTTTTCTCGTGCCCTTGTCATTGGTCCAAGTGGTGTCGTGGAAGACGTAGGTAGGTCCAGGGGGATGATCTTGGGATGCTCCGCATCATCTTGTCCATCACATCATTCTCCTAATGATGTGATCATGTTCATCAAATGATAACACATGTATATGGTTAGGAAACTTAACCATCTTTGATTAACGAGCTAGTCTAGTAGAGGCTTACTAGGGACATTGTGTTTTGTCTATGTATCCACACATGTATCAAGTTTTAGGTTAATACAATTCTAGCATGAAAAATAAACATTTATCATGATATAAGGAAATATAAAATAGCAACTTTATTATTGCCTCTAGGTAGGGGTGGACTAACGAGCAGCTCGACTCGTTAAGCTCGTACTCGTTAAGCTCGTGCTCGTTAAGGCTCGGCTCGTTAAGCTCGTTAAGATTAACGAGCAGAAAACCCTGCTCGGCTCGGCTCGTTTGAAGCTCGTTAAGCTCGTGAGCGCTCGCGAGCGCTCGTTAACAGATTATAATATGTTATGATATACATGATGAATGTGTAGGTATGGTTTTCAAGATGAAATATGGTGACTACAAAAAGAAATGAAGTAGTTTGTTGCCTCATATGTCGATTAGATTAAATAGATGGGCTGAGATGCTACAAAAAGTTTGTCACATAAGATAGAAATATGTGTTGTGTTGTTGCTAACGAGCTTAACGAGCTACTCGTGAAACTCGTTAGCTCACTCGTTAAGCTCGTTAAGCTTAACGAGCTATAATCAATGATTGGCTCTGTTTATTAAGAAGCGAGCTATGAGTTTAACGAGCCAAACTATCAAGCGCTCATTAAGCTCACAAGCTACGAGCTTTTGGTCCAGCCCTACCTCTAGGTCATATTTCTTCAGGCAGGTGATGTTCCCTATGTCCATCTCTACTTGCCAGTGCTTCATTCTCATTTACTGTGATTATATGTTGACGAGTTTGTGCAGAATAGTTGGAGATCCCAGTTGGGAAAAGCTTCAGCACGTTTTTGAAGCATATTTGATGGTAAATCAAGTCACTCTCACAATAATATCATTTTTTTTGTGTTGCGTACTTGCATAGCATCACCATTTCTTCCATGTCAAGAGTTGTTGTGATAGTTTCTTAATTTGTTTGCTAAACTGTCAAACACCAGTCAGGATGATAGAAACGAGAGCCCAAGTAGATGTTGGCTCTTCACCATCAGAGCCTGAGGCTCCCTCAAGCATGAAGTCGTGACCCTTAAACCTGCCTGCCAATATACTTCGTCCATTGTATGTCATTGATTTTGTGGGTTTAGCGATGCGACAGTAACTGCATCATTAGATGGTATTGGCAATGCTTTAAATAACCAAGTTGTGGAGTATATTGCAGAAATTGGAAGTTATGGGGTAGTTGTGGTAACTACATTATTTTTTGTTCAGCAACTCCAGAACGTATATTAGCATTGCTATACTATTTATGGTAGATCTCTATATTAACCATCAGCTACTTGTTGGAACGTCTCAATTATCTAACAAACTGAAAGGTTGTGAAGGAATTTCTTCTCTCCTTCAGAATATTTTTGAGCTATCTACGGCAACACTTTGGTTGTTGCTCAGATGATTCATATATATGGGAAATCATTTTCATATGTGCTGAACTATATGTTCATCTGTTATTTACAATGCCTCTGATTTCAAGGTTTGCTTACATTAGCAATTACTTTAGTACAATTCTTTCCTCTAAGTTTACGTCTTGTTTAATGCAAAATATATGTAGTTTGATTCAGATGGTATTGGCAATGCTTATTAATTACTTCTACAACTTATTCCGGGTAAACCTATACTTTAGTTACATCAATATCTGATTTAAGTATTTCATGCTCACTTTCCTGATGGCATTTCCCTACTACATAGTATATGTGATACTGCATGTATAATTAATGGAAAAGTGATTAACTTTGTTTAGGGCATGGCGAGTGATTGTTTGTTATGACAAGCCGAGCATGTCGTCCTTTGGGAGGTTGGTGAAGATTACAATAATGCGCTATGTATACAATGTACGATTACAGTTCATGTCAATTGTTACATGTTTATTTCTGTTGTTGCTTTTTACCCGTCTTGACAATACTGATTACCTGTATGAACTAAGTATCGTGGTTTAAATTCAAGGAGTGGATATGCGCATTACCTCAAACCGTTGGTGCAAGGAAGAAACATAGAAGAATTATGACTATGCATTCTCTCACTACATCGTCTCCTTCATTTGCACCAGGAAGAGGATTGCAACCGACGTCTTCCAAAAAGATTGCAACAGATGCCATGGAGATTGGGGTAACACGGCAAGGTCAATATCTTCCTGGTGTTACACGGAAGAAGCTCTAAAGATTGTCACACAAACATAATCTAAGAAACTAATAAACGCTTATGTTTATGCAAAATTATTATGTTTCATGCGTCCATATATTTAATTATACAAATATACGGGCGCGGCAACGCGCGCCTTCAATGATCTAGTATCCTTCTAAAACTTGGGAGTATCTGAGCTCATAAGGGGATGGTAATGCAAGATGATGCAGTCCTTTTATGTTTTACATTATTTTTCAGTAACTATTTGTTCACAAAGCCACAATGAAAAAAAGAATATAGCTTTAGTCTAAAAAGTAAGAAGAGAGATTTGACTAAATGGCTAAGCAACTCTTGAGTTGTTTGGGACCCACAATTAGTCGTATTTCTAGGTCGTGGGCAAGGACTAGTCAGATTAGCTAGAAGCCACCAGATTTTGACGCAATCACTCCTTTTGTCAAATGGGAACTGTTGTTTTCTTATATCTTAATTGATGGTGCTAATGGCTCACTCTACACAAATTTTCAAAAGAAAAAAAGCACATGCGACTTATGCATCCTCAACGAGCTTCCTCATTCCGCCTCCATTTGTTCTGATCAGACTCTCTGGATCAAAATTGCTCTCTAACAGGCTATACCAATGTCCAAACTATATAATCTCTTCCCTTCATTTCAAAATAGATGACTTAACTTTATATTAATTTAAAATGGAGGAAGTACATTCAAACGTTAGAAAAAATAATACTAGTGGATAGGATGGCTGTGCTAGCATCGGCGGGGTCTCCGTGGACAATTAGGAGTTGTCCGTTGAGGATTTGTCCAAAATCAGTATGACACTATGAACCACACCGTCTATGCTAAGCCTAAGGTGCAGCACATCCCTTTGATATGAATCGGACACTTGACATCGTACGCAACAAAGCAAACGCTTTAGGCCTTCTTTGATTTAAAGGAATTTCATAGGAATTCTAGAGGATATAATTCTTATAGGATTTTTTCCTTTAGAGCCCTTTAATTCATATGAATAGATTCCTATTCCTACATAGGATTGGTTTCTATTCTTCATATTTCATAGGAAAATAAAAAAGAGCCTAGACTCAATGGAAAAATTCTTTTGGTGTCAACCAAATGACATCTTATTTTCTATTTCTACTCATATGATTAGAGATACATGTCATCTCATTTCCTACAAGATTCCTATTTCTATGATAATCCTATCCTATGAACCAAAAGAGGCCTTAAAGTTAGACCGTTCCACGCACATTTTAAACATGGTCAGCTGACCATTCCACACACGCAGCCTGATCTTGTCGCATCATCGCGCACGTAAGTTTCACCATGCACCGTGGTTTTTTTTTTACCCTTTTCAAAACTTGATCAAGATGTGACCTTGTCTTAAAAAATTTCTGGATCTATCCTTTTTCTTACCGTTAGGGTCTATTACGATAGCAAAAATGCTAAATATACACAGCCTTACAAGCTTCTACAGACTCTTTCCTAACCAACTAAGAGCAACTCTAGCAGACCCCGCATCCGTCTCCGACCCGTAAAATAACCGTCAAAATGCGGGTACGGGCCAGAAAGCCTGCCCGACCAGAACCCGCATCCCGCCCCGGCCCGCAAAAGTTTTTGGGGGGCGCGGCAAATTCCCGACCCCAACCCGGGAAAACGTGGGTTTCCCCCTCGCGGTTGCGGTGCCCTGCATCACAGAGAAGCAGTTGGCGGGAGGGACATTTCAGCCCCGCGCTCTTTTCCCCCTCCTTCCGCCGCCGCCCGCCCGCCGCCGGCGATTTCGGCCATATCTGCGGGCGGAGTCGCTCCGCGGGGCCGCCCCATACCCTCCCGCGCCGAGCCGCTGCACCGCCCCTCCGGATCCGGCGAGAAGAGCCACCCCCCGTCGCCGCCGCCGCTGGGGATCGACCACCACCGAGCGCACCCCCCTCGTCACCCCCCGGGATCACTCGCCACCGGTTAGTCCCTTTTTGTGATTTTTGCGAGCTGTGTAGTAGATTGACGTGCCGGTGTGCGTGTAGACGGAGTTGACCCCGTGCGAGAAGTTCTTGCTGTCCGATTCGTCTGATTCGGACGACTCGGATGTGGAGACCATGCTTGCGACCTTTCGGCAGCAAACATTAGTCATGTCGCTTGCCGTGAAGGAGCATGAAGACGAGTACCGGAAGAGAAGGTGGGGATCTACTGTCGGGCGTCTGTGCATTCCTCGGAATCGCCATCTTGGGAACGAGATGTTGATGCAAGATTATTTTGCGGAGAATCCTACATATCCTACACACCTCTTTCGCAGAAGGTACCGAATGCGCCGATCCCTCTTTGTGAAACTTGTTGAAGCTTGCGAGGCAAATTGCCGCTATTTTACTCAAAGAAGGAATGCCGCGGGCTTAAAGGGATTTAGTGCATACCAAAAAATCTCCGCAGCTACGCGGGTGATTGCATATGATGTTCCGGCTGACTATGTCAATGAGTATCTTCGCATTGGTGAAGATAGCATAATTGAGTCTGTGCGTAGATTTGCGAAAGTGATCGTCCGTGTCTTTGGTCCCGAGTATCACCGGGCACCAAATAAAGATGACACAAAGAAATTGATGGCAGCTAATGAGAGGAGAGGTTGGCCTGGCATGCTAGGTAGCATTGATTGTATGCATTGGAATTGGAAAAATTGCCCCAAGGCTTGGCAAGGAATGTATTGTGGCAAGTCTCGTGATGCAACAATTGTGCTAGAGGTCGTAGCGTCTGAGGATTTATGGATTTGGCATTGTTTTTTTTTTATACCCAGCACTCTCAATGATATCAATGTGTTGCAACGCTCTCATTTGTTTGCTAGGCTTACTAGTGGTGATGCTCCTGCTTGCAACTACACTATCAATGGGCATGACTACACAAAGGGGTACTATCTTGCAGATGATATATACCCTCCTTAGTGCACATTTGTCAAGAGCATCAAAGAACCCAAAACAAAAAAACAATATGAATTTGCAAGAGTGCAAGAGGCAGTCCGAAAAGACATTGAAAGAGCATTCGGTGTTTTGCAATCTAGGTTTGCCATTGTCCGTGATCCTGCTCGTTTTTGGGCTGAAGAACATCATGACTTGCTGTGTTATCCTGCATAATATGATTCTTGAAGATGAGAGAGGAATGAACTTAGAATTCTTTTACGACAATGTGGGTAACCGTGTCAAATCAGCTAGAGACCCAAACCGCATTAGAGCTTTTCTTCAGACATACAAGTTGAAAATGCAGACACACACTTTCAACTTCAGGAAGATCTCATTGAGCACCATTGGCAAAGGGCTGGACAATGACTAATTTTTGTATTCATTTGTATTTGTATTCATGACAAGTTTTGTATTGCATTATTTAAATTTGCTACGGTGATTTGAATAATTATTTGTAATGCAGATGATTATTGTTTTATGTTTGATTTGAATAATTCAGTTTGTTTTCGATCGTTGAATTATGTTGGATTTGATATTTGTGGGCTGATGATATGCGGGGATGCAGCGACGCAAAGAGCAGAACCTGCATAGCCGACCCGTAAAAAACATATTCCGCGAATATACTTATTTACAGATCTGTTTGGGGGTCTGCATCTGTGCCAGCCCGTGCCGGCCCGCAAAAGCTGTTTTGCGCGAACTGCAAATGAGTTTTGCGGGCCGGCGGGATGCAGGGTCTGCTAGAGTTGCTCTAAACATGCCCCCTAATTTTTAGGTGAGGATGTTTTTTATCACCAAAGTCCGTAGCGGTAGGCTGTTACATCGTACCTTCATAGACCCTAACGGTAGCAAAAAGATCAGATTTTGAATTTTTTACAAACTGAGTCAGATCCTGATTAACTTTTGTCAAAACACAAAATTTTGCTAAGGCGCACACTTTAAAGTTGCAAACACCTCAGGAGTCCAGCCTGATCAGCTAGCTTCGTGCCACTTGCCCCGTCAAAAAACAAAAAAGCTCCCTCCGTTTCGAAATAAATGATTTAATTTTATACTAAAATTAAAGTATGTCTAGGACACATTGGTGTGTTCTAATTATTGCTCATTGTGAGTGAATCGAACATAAAGAAGAATAAAAAAAATCTGCACGAATCTTAATGTATGATCAATAACATAGAATTTAGATGTGCAATACTTATGGCACATCTAGATATGTTTTAACAAAACTGTTAAAGACATAGGACTTAGATGCGCAATACTTATGACACATCTAGATGTGCTTTAGCAAAACTGTAAAATTAATATAAAGCTAAGTCATCTATTTTTATTTTGTAATAAAGGAGGGAGTAGCTTCGTGTCGCGTAGGGCTCCCGACATTGGACTGGCCTGCGTGGCAGGGACGCAGCGAGAATAGTCTTTCATACCCGACCTCAGCTTTGTTCCTCCTGCCTGTATATCTCCGGATTTCCCATCCGCAGTGAGAGATTGCTTCCGTCTACCTCCCCCACCCCGGCTTCCCTCTCCAATCCGCCTTCTCTGTGTGATTTATGAGCTACTAGGTTCACTGCAGAAACAACAATGGAGATGGGCAGCTTCCCCTTCTTCTACGTCGCCGCCATCACCTTTCTCACCGCCCTTTTGCTCCGCTCCTTCCTCACCAAGAAGCGGCGACGGCTTCCACCGGGCCCGGCGCTGGCGGTCCCGTTCCTTGGCCACCTCCCCTTCCTCAAGAAGCCGCTGCACGCCACGCTCGCGCGCCTCGCCGCGCGCCACGGCCCGGTCTTCTCCCTCCGCCTCGGCTCGCGCCCCGCCGCCGTCGTCACCTCGGCGGAGCTCGCCAGGGAGTGCTTCTCCTCCGACCTCGACGCCACGCTCGCCAACCGCCCGCACTTCCCGTCCGTGCGGGAGGTCTCCTTCGACTACACCGTGCTCACCCTCGCCAACTACGGCGCCCACTGGCGCGCCGCGCGCCGCGTCGCCGTCGTGCACCTCCTCTCCGCGCGCCGCGTCGACCTCATGTCCGACGCCGTCGTAGCCCGCGAGCTGCGAGCCCTGGTGCGCCGCCTCGCGCGCCTTACCGCCGGCGGTGCCACGGCGAGGGTGGAGCTGAAGCGGCGGCTGTTCGACCTCTCCCACAGCGTCCTCATGGAGGCCCTCGCGCGGAGCAGGAACACCTACTCCGACGACGGAGCGGACATGTCCCAGGAGGCGCGGGAGATGAAGGACGTCGTGGACGCCATCGTGCCGCTCGTCGGTGTCGCCAACCTGTGGGACTACCTGCCGGTGCTACGCTGGTTCGACTGGCGAGGCGTCGCGCGGCAGCTGGCGGACACAACCAGCCGGAGGAACGCCTTCATCTACAAGCTCATCGACAGGGAGAGGCAGAAGCAGCAGGCCGCCGCCGACAAGCAGGAGGAGGAGGAGCAGGGCATGATCGGCGTCATGCTCTCGCTGCAGAAGTCAGAGCCCGACCTCTACACGGACACTTTCATCGCCGCCCTCGTCGCCGTGAGTCTCGCAGCTTCCATTGCAGCTCTGTCACCGTTCATGCTCTGATTATTTGACAGGCACTGATTTTCTCGTGTTTGAACCGAAGAATCTTCTTGGCGTCGGGACAGAGACGACGTCGACGACGACGGAATGGGCGATGGGGCTCCTGCTGAACCACCCGGCGGTGCTGAAGAAGGCACAGGAAGAGATCGACGCGCACCTCAGCGGCGAGCCGAGCCGCCTCCTCGACAAGAAGGACCTGCCCCACCTTCCTTACCTCCACTGCATCATCAGCGAGACGCTGCGGCTGTGCCCGGCCGCGCCGCTGCTGCTACCACACGAGGCCGCCGCCGACTGCCAGCTCCACGGGTACGACGTCGCCGCGGGCACCATAGTGCTCGTCAACGCGTACGCCATCCACCGCGACCCGGCTGAGTGGGGACCGGCGCCCGAGGAGTTCAGGCCGGAGAGGTTCGAGCATGGCGGCGCCGAGGGGAAGCTCATGATGTCCTTCGGGATGGGAAGGCGCAAGTGCCCCGGGGAGAGCCTCGCCATGAGGACCATGGGTATGGTTCTTGGCACGCTCATCCAGTGCTTCGATTGGGCAAGGGTCGGGGATGAAGAGGTCGACATGGCCGCCAGTTCCGGGATCGTCATGTTCAAGGCCGTTGCTCTGGAAGCTCTCTGCACACCGCGAGCCGGCATGGAGACTCTTCTCCAGAAGCTCTAAACTGAAAATGCTTAAAGGAAGCAGAAAATAATTGCCACAAAAGAGTACACACACTAGTAGAAATATAAATAACTGCAGTGTAATTAAGTCTTTATTAACTCCACAGTATGTACACATTGCATAGTTTTTTTTTTTGAAGTAAAAGGTAGAGATCGCTCTACCTTATATATTTCAAAACAGCCCATAGCCTGGGGGACAAAAGAGTCCAATACAAGAACCAAGAGAAACGCACCAAGGTACGAAAAGAAAAAGAGGAGAGGAAAAGAAGCCTCAAAAGAGTCCAATACAAGAACCAAGAGAAACGCATCAAGGTGCGAAAAAAAAGAAAGGAGAGGAAAAGAAGGTAGGAGAACATCAGGAAATTATAGCATAATTAGTTGGACAAACAAAGCGCCCAATTGTTCAAATCGTCCTTGTCCTGCTGCCGCTTAGCTTTGTGCAGCCATAGTTGAAGTAAGTCCGCAGCATAGAACCTTGTGTATGGATCAGACCAAGAAGCACTGTTGAACACATGATCATGTCGAGCATGCCATAGAGTGACGACGCATGCTGCAAGGGCAACATTCCATTTTCTCTTGAGAAGCGGCTGCCTGGGAAACGCGCTCAAAGAAAGAGAGGAGATCAGGTGAAGCGCAAGCCAACGAGTTCAACTGCAACTAGCCCCAGAGATGCTCAGCAGACCGACACCGTAGAACGACATGATCAATGGACTCCACAGCAGGGCAGATATCACAATCAGCATTGGAGACAAGCGCCGACCAGCCTTTTTTGAACATGTTGTTCCTTGTGTGTAAGCGTCCATAAAGAGCCAGCCAAAGGAAAACCTTGTGCTTGTTAGGAATGATCTTGTCCCAAAGCCACTGCTCGAAAGCACACCGCATTCCCCGGAAGGTGAGCATCTTGTAGAAATAACCTGTAGCAAGCTCCTTCCTAGAGAGAGAAGAGACCCGGTGATCGACATTGGCATCAATCGGAGTGACATTTGCGATGAGATCAAGCAGGAGCTGCAACTCTTGTGTCGCTATGTGCGAGAGATTTGGGTACAGCTGTATATCCCAACCATCCTGAGTTATTTGCAAATGGATTGAACAAAGCTTATCCTTGGCAAAAGAGTATAAGACTGGCAGCACAAACATCAGCCTTCCAACTTTGAGCCACTGATCTTGCCAAAAGGAGACGAGAGCCCCGGAGCCAAGCGAGCAGCGAGAGGAAAACAAGACTAACGGAATGTAAGTTTTGAGACCTCTCTAGAAAGTTGTGTCCCGTGAGCTGTTGCCACTGGGTAGGTTGTTTCTACAGTATTGCGAGGTCAGCCATTGATAGCAGGGTATGTCTGAAAACTGAAGAACTTTGGCCACAAATTTGCACATCATAGCTTGGTTGTGAGCAGATAGATCCCTGACTCCCAGGCCACCCGCACCCCGTGACTGGATAACTCTGTCCCAAGCCACAAGACAGTGGCCGCCTGAGGTTTTGTTCTTCCCTTGCCAGACCCTCCAGCTTATTGATGAACTCCTTCGGCCATGGGAAGCAAGTCATGAAGTAGCTCGGAATGCCGGCAAGCACCGAGTTGATTAGCGTAAGCCTGCCTCCCCAGGAAAGAAAAGTAGCTAGCCAGCCCGACAGCCTCTTGTCAACTTTATGAATCACTGGTAGGAGCATGCCATGTGTAATCTTATTCAGAGACAAAGGCAGGCCAAGGTACGTGCACGGGAAGGAGGAGACTGGACATCCAAGAAGATGAGCAATCTCCAAAGCAGTATCAGACTCAACTGAAACCGGAACCAAAGTGCTTTCGTGGAAGTTTATTTGCAGACCAGAGAAATCCGAGAAAGCAGAGAGAAGATTTTTGATAACCTGAGCTTGTTGTAAATTTCCCTGGAAGATGAGCAGAGTGTCATCCGCATATTGCAAAACTGGAAACAGAACATCTGAACCGAGGGGGTGCAGCAAACTGCCGGCCTGGAAATGCATGCAGCATAGGCGTTGAAGCACATCCGCAACCAAGATGAAAAGGTAGGGAGAGAGAGAATCCCCTTGACGAAAGCCCTTTTTGGCAGAAAAAACATCACCAAGCTCACCATTCATTAAAACACACGATTTGCCAGTGGATAAAAGGGAGGAAATCCATTGGGTCCATCTCTGCGGGAAGCCTCTAGCTTGAAAGATCTGCAAGAGGCGGCTCCAACTCACACTGTCAAAGGCCTTTTGAAAGTCCAGCTTTAAGGCAATAACCGGCAGCTTTCTTTTGTGAGCAGTCTGAACCAACTCAGTGGCGAGAGCAAAGTTTTCAATGATCGATCGACCTTTCAAAAAGCCCGATTGCAAAGGGTGCACCAAATCCAGGATGCGTTGAAACCTGTTTGTTAAGACCTTAGAGACCAACTTGGGCATACTGTGAACCAAGGAGATAGGTCTGTAGTCGCCCAAAGCAAGTGGGGTATCTTTCTTAGGCAGCAAAGTGATATGGGCCATGTTGATTCCTTCCAGCGAAACATTGTTAGCATGGGAATCAGCAAAGAACTTCAGAATATCATCCTTGATCAGGTGTTTAAAGGCCTTGTAGAACTCATTAGTGAAGCCATCTGGGCCAGGGCTCCTGTTGTTCGGGGTGCCATTGATTGCGGACACAATCTCTGCCCAAGTAAAATCAGCCACAAGCTCGGTCAGGTCCGTTGGCGCATATAAGGAGCTGAGATGAACTATAGGCAAAGACATCGCAGGCTGACCCAGCAGACTTTCGAAGTAGCTAGTAGCCAGGGCCAGCTTGAGGTTGTTTTGGTAGATCTCCACTCCATCTTGAACAAGAACCCTAACTTTGTTTCTGCGGGCCTGACAGTTAGCAGCAGCGTGAAAGAATTGGCAGTTCTCATCTCCATACACGCACCAACGAATTTTGGCGCGACGACGCCAAAGAGCAGTTAGCCATAAAACTAGCTGCTCAGCCTTGGCAGAGGCGATCTCCCGAAGCACAGCTTCAAGAGTTGAAAGGGGGCGCCTTTCCTCGACTGCATTCAGGAAATTCACCACATGCTTGTTGTTGTCTATATAAACTCTGAGATTTGATTTCTTCTGGGTCCAAGCGCGGATGGTAGCTCTAACTCTTCTCATCTTGAAACTGATGATAGAAGCTGAAGAAAACATGGTTATGTGTCCCCTTGTCCAACTGTCAGTGATTATGCTTCTAGTTTCCTCCATCACAAGCTAGTGGTTCTCCATCCTAAACAAGATGCTTCTTATGGCATTAGTACCAAACTGGACCAGAATGGGTGTGTGGTCAGAAGTAGTGGCTGGCACGACGGCGGCAGTGGTCTGCAAGAAACCCAGATTCCAAAAAGTATTGACCAACACACGATCTAACCGAGCTAACATAGGAGTATTCCTCTTGTTGGACCAAGTGAAACTTCTGTTATCCAGCTGAACATCATCCAGGCCGTTATCCCTGACCCAGGAATTGAAAGTTTCCATGACTCTCCAGTTTATGTTTCCTCGAGACTTTTCAGAAGCAAATCGATACATGTTGAAATCGCCCGCAACCATCCACGGGGCCTCAGCTGGCACAACAATATTGTCCATAGCTTCAAAAAAAGAGGCCTATCCCGATTCAAACAGGGAGCATATACTGATGTGGACACGAAAACAGCATTGGTAGTTGCGGATGAAAAGCTGACAGTAACATGGTACTTGTGTGTTGAGACTGGCTGGCCAGTCACCGCGGTTGAGTCCCAGGCAACAAGAATGCCCCCCGAGGCACCATCAGAAGGAGAGGCCGCGTGATTAGAAAGGTTGGCGGTAAGAAAACTGCGAAGCTTGTACTGAGTGGGATTTTGCAGTTTTGTTTCCTGCAAACACACAATGCTAGGGCGGCAAGAGGTTAGAACATCACGAACTAGCGAGCATTTGTCATCATCACCGAGGCCACGAACGTTCCAAATAAGAATCTTCATAATATAAGCAAGAGCGTACAACCCATGGAGGAGACGAGGCAAGCCAAAAGCATGTTCAACAGAAACAAACTGCTGAAACCATGAAGCCCATAGGAGGGATGCAAGCGGACTCGATACAGACTGACAAAAGAACATGACAGCAGCAGCAACTAGCTTGGACAGGACCTAACTGCAGAACTAGGCAGATCATAGGATAAAAGGTAGAACGATGAACTAACTTAGCATAGAGCATAGCTGAAACAGGCCGCATTAGAAGGCACTTATAAGAGCATGCACTACACATCAACGCACTGGCTGGCAGGAGCAGAGTTACTGGCAGAAGCACTTGTTGGCTCGCGGGCACGGGCTTGGTCCAGGATGGCATCGGCGTTGAGGTCGCAATCCAGAGCAATTTGCTTGAGCTTTCCCCTGGTCAGAGGCGCGGGCGTGCTCAGCAGCGGCAACTCCAAGAGACCAGCCACCGTTGCCGCCTTGGCCTTCTTGCGTCTCGAGGAAGAAGCACCTGAGTGGCTGCCAGAGGAGCCGCCGCTGGAGCCAGAAGCAGAGGCAACAGCCTTGCGCTTGGAGGCGCGCTCCACCGAGCCCAGGCATACCTCGTCGTACGCGGCGCGGATGCGGGGGCTGCGACGAAGGGGGGGGCGGAGAGGCAGTCGCCGATGCCTGGACGGGCTGGCCACCAGGGAGCTGCCCGTCGGAGCCGGGGTGGGGGTCTCCTGCTCCGCCAGACCAGATGCAGGCCCCAAGTTGAGGTTGAGATCCTGCACCTGGACAGCCGCGGCCGGCCCGAACGAGGAACCGATGAGGGGCGCATGCGAAGAGAAAAGCTGGAGCGCAGGCGGGGAGCGGATGAGGTCACCAGCCTCGGGCTCACGCGGCAGCTGCAGAACGCTGTTGCGATGTGGGAGGGGAGCGCAGCGCAAGCCCCATGCCTGAGATCTGTGGCCACCACCGGAGACAAGTATCTGATGGGCAGCACCCCAGGCTCTGGACGCGGCACATGGGCCGCAGGCCGTGTGCACACCGGTCGCGACATGAGGATTTGGTGAGCCCGCATGTGATCCTGGCCCGGGAAAAGAGACTCAAAAGGAGGGATGTCACCACCAGCCAGGGAAAGTAGAGGCCCAGCAGCAGGAAGCAGGCCTGCTGGCACGTTGGGCTTGGGCAGGTATTTGGACTCGATGGCCGGCAGCAGCGGCGCGTGCGGGCACACAGCCCACCATTGTAACGCCCTCGATGCGGCTATATCTCCCACATGTTGAAGCACGACTTAGAGGCATAACCGCATTGAAAGGAATGTCGCAAGTGAGGTAATCTTCAGACAACCCATGTAATACATAAGGGAAAGAGATACATAGTTGGCTTACAATCGCCACTTCACACAATACATGAATAAAGCATTACATCATCCAGATACAAACAAGGTCCGACTACGGAACCCAAAATAAAAGAAGACTACCCCAAGTGCTACACAAATCCCCGATCGTCCCAACTGGGCTCCACTACTGATCAACTGAAACGAAACAACACAATGAACGAGATCTTCAAGCTCCTCCTTGAGCTCGGTTGCATCACCTGCATGGTTTCATCGGCACCTACAAACTGGTTTTGGAAGTAATCTGTGAGTCACGAGGACTCAGCAATCTCACACCCTCGCGATCAAGACTATTTAAGCTTATAGGTAGGATAAAAGGTATGAGGTGGAGCTACAGCAAGCAACTAGCATATATGGTGGCTAACATACGCAAAAGAGAGAGAGAAGAGAAGGCAAAGCACGATCAATGAACTATGATCAAGAAGTGATCCTAGAACAACCTACGTCAAACATAACTCCAACACCGTGTTCACTTCCCGGACTCCGCCGAGAAGAGACCATCACGGTTACACACGCGGTCGATGTATTTTAATTAAGATCAAGTTCAGGTTTTCTACAACCGGACATTAACAAATTCCCATCTGCCCATAACCGCGGGCACGGCTTTCGAAAGTTCAAATCCCTGCAGGGGTGTCCCAACTTAGCCCATCACAAGCTCTCACGGTCAACGAAGGATATTCCTTCTCTCAAGAAAATCCGATCAGACTCGACATCCTGGTTACAAGACATCCTCGACAATGGTAAAACAAGTCCAGCAAGACTGCCCGATGCGCCAACATCCTGATAGGAGCTGCACATATCTCGTTCTCAGGGCAACGTCGGATGAGCACTCCGTACAACTAAAACCAGCCCTCAAGTTTCCCCGAGGTGGCGCTGCAAAGGACTCTAGTTCGGACCAACACTTAGAGAAGCACTGGCCCGGGGGGGTTAAAATAAAGATGACCCTTGGGCTGGCCTAACCCAAGGGAAAAAGAGGCTAGGTGGCGAATGGTAAAACCAAGGTTGGGCCTTGCTGGAGGAGTTTTATTCAAAGCGAACTGCCAAGGGGTTCCCATTATAACCCAACCGTGTAAGGAACGCAAAATCCGGGAACATAACACCGATATGACGGAAACTAGGGCGGCAAGAGTGGAACAAAACACCAGGCATAAGGTTGAGCCTTCCACCCTTTACCAAGTATATAGATGCATTAATTAAAGAAGAGATATTGTGATATCCCAACAAAATATCCATTTTCCAACAAGGAACAAACTCCAACCTTCACCTGCAACTAACAACGCTATAAGAGGGGCTGAGCAAAGCGGTAACATAGCCAAACAATGGTTTGCTAGGACAAGGTGGGTTAGAGGCTTGGCTTAACAATATGGGAGGCATGATTAAGCAAGTGGTAGGTATCGCAGCATAGGCATAGCAAAAGATCGAGCAACTAGCAAGCAAAGATAGAAGTGATTTCGAGGGTATGGTGATCTTGCCTGAAATCCCGCAAGGAAGAAGAACGAGTCCATGGAGAAGACACACGGACGTAGCCAACGTATCCTCACAAACGCAACGTTACCGGATTACAGAGAATAAGTTCACCGGAAAGAAAGCAAACAACATAGTGAACAAACATCACATGAACATGGCATGATGCACAAACAAGTATGATGCATGTCCAGTTTAAAGAGGCATGGCATGGCAAAGTGCACAAACAACCCTACAAATTAAGTGGAGCTCAATATGCAACTCCGTTGCATATTGACGAAACACCACATTCAAGTTATTTAGTTCGATCTCGTTTATGTACCCAACAATATTAAATGTTGTTAAACATGGCAAGAGGGTGAAGCAAATGAAAACTACCTATCTAGGCAAGTTTAAAAGAGGCCGGAACAACAAAACAACAAGTCCGGAAACTCCTCATATGCATATATTAGGTTTGGTACTGTTCTGCCCTAAACCATATTTTATAGTTGTTAAACATGCAAAGTGAGGCCACCATGTTAAACTAGGCATTTTTTACCCCATTTACATATAAAGATTATTTAAAACCGAGCTACGGTTAATTAGTTATGAATTAAATCATTTTAGCATGGCATAGGAGCAAATTTAACCAAACAACATTTTTAACATTTCAAACATGCATGAAAGTTGAATATTATGAATCCAGATGCAAATCTAAGCATTTTTCATATTTGGAGTTTTTACATATGATGCATAGATCATGAGTTATAATATGCATGAAGACTAGGGACTAAACTATAAATTGGCAGTTTCCTGAATAAATGGGAAAATCGCTATGCGGAAAAAATACAAGTCCCGGGCCGAATCTTAGGCGGCCCAACAGTGCAGGGGAGCTCGGGCTGCTCACATTGGGCCCAGAGGAGAAGATGGGCCGGCTGGGCTGGCAGATCTGGCTGGAGAGGCCTGGGCCTCGGCGCTGGAGAGGAGGCAACCAAGGCACGCACTGGGCCTTGGCGCTGGCGGGTCAACAGGCTCGGCCAGTTCGAGCACTGCTCGACGCAGCGAGATGCAGAGGCGGGGAGCGGCAACGGGAGCTCGCCGGACTCGGACGAACGGCGACCGGAGCGAGCGGAGGTCAGGGGACGACGGATCCACGCCGGAGCTGGGCGGATCCGGCCCCGAGGATCCCATTCCCGGTGATGGACGGAGCTCGGGGAGGCGACGCCCCATGGCGGCGGCTGGAGACTGCGGGAGAGAGAGAGAACATGAGGGGGGAGAAGAGGGGGAACCAGAGGCAGGAGGAGAGGAAAACAGGGCGGCGGCTACTCATCTCCGACGAGGTCGGAGCTCCGGCGAGGCCTAGTGGCCGGAGCAGCAACGGGAGGCGGCGGGGTTGATCTGGATCGGGAGGAGCTCGGGCACGGGCACGGGCACGAGGGCAGCGGCAGAGCAGTGGCTTTCGGGGGCTCCTCTCCTCTCGATGGAGCTCGGGAACGAGGGCACGGGGAGTAGCGGGGTGCAGGCGCCTGGTGGTGCTCGACGGCGGAGGAGCTCCTCTACTGTTGGGTTCGAGCGAGGCAACGAGGATGAGGCAGGCGCGAGGCCTCCTGTTCATTTGTTGCGGCCGGAAGGACGAGGAGGAGGGCCCGCAAGGTGGAGCTCGGGCGCGTTGGATCGGGGAAAAGGAGGAGGTTGGTTGGGTGGATCAGACAGGGGAGATGGCTGGTGGTTGGTGCAGGGGGAATGAGAGGATCCCGAGGTGGGGAATGAGTGCGGCGGCGGCGGCTGGGAGGATCCCTAGAAATTAGGGATTTGGTCTGAAATTAGACTAGGGGTGGACTATATATATATATATACATCACGGATTAGGTTAGGGGCTATCTCGACCCTACGATCGCAATCGGATGATCGCGGATAAAATAGCTAGGGAGTCCAATTAACAAAACGGAGATGTTTTGTAGATATTTGGGGATGATCCGGATCCAACGGTGACGACTGCCCGGGTCGGGTTCGGGACAGCTTTCGGACGCGCGCGCGAGGAAGTCGATGCACTGTGCAAAGAGGGGGAAGGCTGGGCCTAGGCTGTGTAGGAGAGGTCTCAGGCTAAGAAGAGAGAGACGGAAATGCAGCCCGGCAAGGTTTCCGGAGACCGAAAACGTCCAACGTTAGACCGGCTATACTGCCGCTATAGTTATCCGTTGGGGCGTCAAACAAACTCCGAACGCAATGAAATTTGGCAGACGACCTACTAACAACAAAGCAACACCGCATGCCAACTTTCAACCCATTCCGAGAACATTTTCCGGCCACTTATAAAATGATATTTCGGGCGTGCCGCGGGCGCGTGCAAGTGTGTCTGGGCTCAGAACGGACAATGGACGGAACTGGGGAACCCGGACGGATGCAAGTTTGAAAACATGATGATGCAATGCACATGATGACATGGTGAAATGCAACACGCAGGCAAATGACATGGCAACGACAGCGAATAACTGGAAGACACTTGGCGCATCGGTCTCGGGGTGTCACAACACTCCACCACTACGAGAGGATCTCGTCCCGAGATCTAGGATGGCACCGGAGGGAAAACGGAAGAGAAAAAGAAGAGGTAAAACTAAGTTGCTTCTTTGACAAACGAGTGAAACCAAAGAACCTTGAAAAGGTTAAGCCATTTTGAGAAAAGAATACAACGGAGATGAACGAAGTTGAAAACACTCCGTTAGATAAGAGGAACAAGGAAGAACAACTTCGGGAAGCACTCCGATTGAAAAGAAAAGGAATTGAATAAGAACTTGATAAGAAGAGAAGATACTTGATGAAATCACAACACACTACCTCCGGAACTGTTGAATGAATGGAACAAGGGGTAAGAAAGATCTCAGACAGCACTCCGGTTGAAAAGAGATGCAAGGCTTGATAAGGCGAAAAGAACTTGAGCAAAAGGGCACAACACTCCGGTTAAATGGATAGGCATGAAAAGAACATGATCTTTGACAAAACGAGATGATGGGTGAAAAGAACAACATCGCAATGCCTCCGGAACAAAAGAATAGAAGTTGGATCATTGAAAAGGAAAGAGTTGAGAAGAAAATGACATCTTCTACCACAATAGAATTTGAGAAGCATCCTTAGAAAGAAGTATGGAACGGAGTTGTTGTAAAATCAACAATGAAAAACAAAGGCTGCTTGTGGGCTTATGAAAACATCTCAAAACTTAAGGTGAAATTCTGCCACTAACGAAAACAAGATTGGATTGATAAGAACAAGGAGACGAGAAACTATTTCACCGGGAGGACAAAAGAAAAAAACTTGGGTCAATTATACGCCTCACAATAGCAAAATCCTTAGGGAAGGCTTTAGGTGAAATATAACCCAAGATAACTTCAATGAAGAGATTGATGGATTTAAGATACCTCATTCTTGACAACATGTGAATCATGAAACACGAAGGAAAATTATCAAGAATGACATAACACCACCTCAAAATATAAGGTAGAAGGAATTGCACTTCGGAATGCAAGATGAAGAATGCTTGAGATCCTCTGAAAGGAATGTTGATGAACACTTCGAGAAGGAATTAAATCATTGGTGAACCATCATGTAGAGCCTCCATGAAGAACTCCGGTAATAAAAGAATGATCAAACGAAAGGAAAAAGAAGTTGAAAACACAA
Organism: Triticum urartu; assembly: GCF_056163025.1. Taxonomy (NCBI): domain Eukaryota; kingdom Viridiplantae; phylum Streptophyta; class Magnoliopsida; order Poales; family Poaceae; genus Triticum; species Triticum urartu. Next base: position 404,802,563 of record NC_141874.1, read on the forward strand.
GGTGAAGCCTTGCGATTAATTTAGATGGAGCTTCGCGACGAGATAAAACGGAAAACTTGGAACTCCGGAAAGAAAAGATGAAGCATCTCGAATCGAGAATGTGATATAATGAACCACTCCGGAAAGCAGGAATTGAATTTACTCGATGAAACAAGAATAAGAATTACATTATGCTTATCCTTCACCAATTTAAATTGATGACTAGCAAACGGATTTGGCATACTACTTATTCTCGTAGAAAGGATTAAGATAGATATATCACAAATTTGAGAAGGTCTTCAACGATCCACCGGAAGGATTGAAACAACAAATAAATTGATATGATAACGAAGGAAAAGAAATCTTGAATGAACCACCGTAAGAATTGAAAATGAACGAAGGAAAGATAAGGAAACAATGGGTAAAATTTTCAAATGAACGAAGATGCTTGAGAGAATTTAGATACAAGTGAAACGAATAGATCACGGACCGATTAGAGATCACTTGACCGATGCACCGGTAAAATTGGAGATGATAACTGAAAGCTGAGAATGAATAAACCTGAATTGATGGACTCCGGATAATCAAACTGAGAAGACTCTTGAATTGCTTCAGATGGGTGAAAAGAATTCTCATGATCGGAAATAATTATGAGAGGGTGGCAACAAGCTAGAATCACGAATCTTTGAAGAGAATGAAGCAAGATTTAAAAGAAACTCTTCTTCGGTCTTCAAATGTTGAGAATGACAATGAGAAACACCACCATGAATTATTTAGACACTCCGGAAGAATCAAAAGTGAAGAAGTTGAGCCAATGATTAAAAGAATTTGACAGATCTTGGAGAAATACCTACGACTGATGATAATTCATTCTTACGCCAAGCTTTAGAAGATTTGAGAATATCTCCGGGAGAATAAGAAGAGTCAGGTAAGATCCTGGGAAAGACCAGTGGGTTAGGGCCCACTCAAGAGAAAAACACCGTTGAAAAGATTTGAAGAGAGAGAGATAGCAGCGGTTGAATTAAAAGGCTTTAATGAGATAACATACTCGAAAGAGCTTGAACGAATGTAGAGTGGAAACACGAATCTTCTGAGATTTCTTCAGCACTTTGGAACAAATGAATAGCGAGAAGAGGATAGTTGAGAGGTGCACTGGCATGAGAAAGCATTGAAACGAGGAAAAGATATGATCAACAAAGTTTGAATTGAATCCACCGGAGAAGAAAAATAACGAATAATGATGAACTTGAGGCTCCGTTAGTATCTTCATGAGAATCACCGGATACGAACATAGACAGAAAAGAATGGAGAGACTTCCCATCAATAAAAGGATACTTGATTAAGACATCTGAGTCCTTGAGGAAAAAGGGTGGGAGGGTGGGAAAACAAAGGCAACTTGGGCGGATGAAACAAATAACGTTGAAATGAATTGAATTGATCTTGCAGATGTTGAAAATGATCGGATCCACTTGAAGAGAAACACGCCGGTTGAGAAGGATTGACATGACAAACTCAATTATCATGAAGGATTAGTATTCACATAGGAGTATGAGAACACTACTTAGGAAAGGGTATGGAATCAACATTTGACTTCGAAGCAACTCGAATACCACAACTCAAAACAAAACAAAAGGATTGGCTTGCAAAATAAGCCAGAACAAACATATGATAGAGATTTCGTCCGAAGTTTTCGTGGTGGGGCCTACACGGGCTCGATCGTACAGCACCATCATGTACAAGGCAGTGCACATGACATACGAAGCGTCCCCGAGTCAGCATAGCCAAGGACTCTTTAAGACACAACGAGACCACTGTAAAACCAACCGTGAATAGGCGGACCACTAGACATCGAACCCCAATTTCATATCATACATCTGTCGGAAAGATATCCTAAGATCTACTTGAATTCCCACTTATAAACTCCCGAAATTTCCCCGTTATGCAATCAGTTGTTTGGGATACAGGGGAAGCATAATATCTCACCCAAATCTAGCAAATCCTACATCCAGTTGTATCCATCCTTCAACACATAACCAAGAAACCTTCGGAAATCATTTACCTCAACCTTCGAAAAGCATCCGTTATACAAGTTATGGCAATACTCCCGAACTCCCACCCCAGTACTGGGTGGCGTCGAGGTTATCTCACCAACAACTGCATAAAAGAGATTTTCAATGTCGGCGAAACTCAAGTATTCCAGAATTGCAACGATAAAATTGTGACGACAACACCTCGGAGCTCAACTCCCCGGGACACTGCCACAACCCCTAAATGTCAGGAGGCACCAAGAACAATGTTCTCATCACAAAACCATCGGAACGATTCCAAGATACCCGCGTGATCCTAAAATTTTTTTTAGTGAAATTTGAGAAGAGAAGAGTCAAAACTCTACGTCAGGATGCCTCACCAGAGCGACGAAGGGACTGAGGACTAAAAATAATCCTACTCTCCGATATATATAATTCCTAAATGACTCAAAACATTTCTCTAGACTCAACAACGCCGGCGATAATATCAAGCAGGGGGCTCCTAAGGCCGGGGAAGGCTCTGATTACCAACTTGTAATGCCCTCGATGCGGCTATATCTCCCACGTGTCGAAGCACGACTTAGAGGCATAACCGCATTGAAAGCAATGTCGCAAGTGAGGTAACATTCACACAACCCATGTAATACATAAGGGAAAGAGATACATAGTTGGCTTACAATCGCCACTTCACACAATACATGAATAAAGCATTACATCATCCAGATACAAACAAGGTCCGACTACGGAACCCAAAATAAAAGAAGACTACCCCAAGTGCTACACAGATCCCCGATCGTCCCAACTGGGCTCCACTACTGATCAACTGAAACGAAACAACACAATGAACGAGATCTTCAACGAGCTCCTCCTTGAGCTCGGTTACGTCACCTGCACGGTTTCATCGGCACCTGCAAACTGGTTTTGGAAGTAATCTGTGAGTCACGGGGACTCAGCAATCTCACACCCTCGCGATCAAGACTATTTAAGCTTATAGGTAGGATAAAAGGTATGAGGTGGAGCTGCAGCAAGCGACTAGCATATATGGTGGCTAACATACGCAAAAGAGAGTGAGAAGAGAAGGCAAAGCACGATCGATGAACTATGATCAAGAAGTGATCCTAGAACAACCTATGTCAAACATAACTCCAAAACCGTGTTCACTTCCCGAACTCCACCGAGAAGAGACCATCACGGTTACACACGCGGTTGATGTATTTTAATTAAGATCAACTTCAGGTTTTCTACAACCAGACATTTACAAATTCCCATCTGCCCATAACCGCGGGCACGGCTTTCGAAAGTTCAAATCCCTGCAGGGGTGTCTCAACTTAGCCCATCACAAGCTCTCACGGTCAACGAAGGATCCTTCTCCCAAGACAATCCGATCAGACTCGGCATCCCGGTTACAAGACATCCTCGACAATGGTAAAACAAGTCCAGCAAGACTGCCTGATGCGCCGACATCCTGATAGGAGCTGCTCATATCTCGTTCTCAGGGCGACACCGGATGAGCGCTCCGTACAACTAAAACCAGCCCTCAAGTTTCCCCGAGGTGGCGCTGCAAAGGACTCTAGTTCGGACCAACACTTAGACAAGCACTGGACCGGGGGGTTAAAATAAAGATGACCCTTGGGCTAGCCTAACCCAAGGGAAAAAGAGGCTAGGTGGCGAATGGTAAAACCAAGGTTGGGCCTTGCTGGAGGAGTTTTATTCAAAGCGAACCGTCAAGGGGTTCCCATTATAACCCAACCGTGTAAGGAACGCAAAATCCGGGAACATAACACCGATATGATGGAAACTAGGGCGGCAAGAGTGGAACAAAACACCAGGCATAAGGCCGAGCCTTCCATCCTTTACCAAGTATATAGATGCATTAATTAAATAAGAGATATTGTGATATCCCAACGAAATATCCATGTTCCAACAAAGAACAAACTCCAACCTTCACCTGCAACTAACAACGCTATAAGAGGGGCTGAGCAAAGCGGTAACATAGCCAAACAATGGTTTGCTAGGACAAGGTGGGTTAGAGGCTTGGCTTAACAATATGGGAGGCATGATTAAGCAAGTGGTAGGTATTGCAGCATAGGCATAGAAAAAGAGCGAGCAATGCTACCTCTTGAGCTTGCGTTGGATTTCCCCGAAGAGGAAAGGATGATGCAGCAGAGTAGCGTAAGTATTTCCCTCAGTTTTTGAGAACCAAGGTATCAATCCAGTAGGAGGCCACGCTCAAGTCCCTCGTACCTGCACAAAACGACAACTACTCGCAACTAACGCGATTAGGGGTTGTCAATCCCTTCACGGTCACTTACGAGAGTGAGATCTGATAGATATAATATTTTTGGTATTTTTGGTATAAAGATGCAAAGTAAAAAGTAAAAGGCAAAGTAAAAAACAAAGCATGATTAAAGTGATGGAGATTGATATGATGAGAATAGACCCGGGGGCCATAGGTTTCACTAGTGGCTTCTCTCAAGAGCATAAGTATTCTACGGTGGGTGAACAAATTACTGTTGAGCAATTGACAGAATTGAGCATAGTTATGAGAATATCTAGGTATGATCATGTATATAGGCATTACGTCCGTGACAAGTAGACCGAAACGATTCTGCATCTACTACTATTACTCCACTCATCGACCGCTATCCAGCATGCATCTAGAGTATTAAGTTAAAAACAGAGTAATGCCTTAAGCAAGATGACATGATGTAGAGAGATAAATTCATGCAATATGAAATAAACCCCATCTTGTTATCCTTGATGGCAATGATGCAATACGTGCCTTGCCGCCCCTTCTGTCACTAGGAAAGGACACCGCAAGATCGAACCAAAAGCTAAGCACTTCTCCCATGGCAAGAACTACCAATCTAGTTGGCCAAACCAAACGGATAATTCGAAGAGACTTGCAAAGATAACCAATCATACATAAAAGAATTCAGGGAAGATTCAAATATTATTCATAGATAGACTTGATCATAAACCCACAATTCATCGGTCTCAACAAACACACCGCAAAAAGAAGATTACATCGAATAGATCTCCACAAGAGAGGGGGAGAATTTTGTATTGAGATCCAAAAAGAGAGAAGAAGCCATCTAGCTACTAACTATGGACCGAAGGTCTGAGGTAAACTACTCACACTTCATCGGAGAGGCTATGATGATGTAGAAGCCCTCCATGATGACGGCCCTCCTCCGGCGGAGCTCCGGAACAGGCCCCAAGATGGGATCTCGTGGATACAGAAAGTTGCGGCGGTGGAATTAGGTTTTTGGCTCCGTATCTGTTCGTTTGGGGGTACATAGGTATATATAGGAGGAAGAAGTATGTCGGTGGAGCATCGAGGGCCCCACGAGGCAGGGGGCGCGCCCTAGGGGGGGGCACCCCCCACCCTCGTGACCGCCTCTTTTGTTCCTTGGCGTAGGGTCCAAGTCTCCTGGATCACGTTCGGTTAGAAAATCATGTTCCCGAAGGTTTTATTCCGTTTGGACTCTGTTTGATATTTCGTTTCTTCGAAACACTGAAATAGGCAAAAAACAGCAATTCTGGGCTGGGCCTCCGGTTAATAGGTTAGTCCCAAAAATAATATAAAAGTGGAAAATAAAGCCCAATATAGTCCAAAACAGTAGATAATATAGCATGGAGCAATCAAAAATTATAGATACATTGGAGACGTATCAGGCATCCCCAAGCTTAATTCCTGCTCGTCCTTGAGTAGGTAAATGATAAAAAGAGATTTTTTGATGCGGAGTGCTAGTTGGCATAATTTCAATGCAAATCTTCTTAATCGTGATATGAATATTCAGATTCGAAAGATTCAAGACAATTTTATATTGACATAAAAAATAAAAATACTTCAAGCATACTAACAAAGCAATTATGTCTTCTCAAAATAACATGGCCAAAGAAAGTTATCCCTACAAAATCATATAGTCTGGCTATGCTCTATCTTCACCACACAAAGTATTTAAATCATGCACAACCCCGATGACAAGCCAAGCAATTGTTTCATACTCTAACTTTTTCAAAACTTTTTCAATCTTCACGCAATACATGAGCGTGAGCCATGGATATAGCACTATAGGTGGAATAGAATGGTGGTTGTGGAGAAGACAAAAAGGAGAAGATAGTCTCACATCAACTAGGCGTATCAACGGGCCATGGAGATGACCATCAATAGATATCAATGTGAGTGAGTAGGGATTGCCATGCAACAGATGCATTAGAGCTATAAGTATATGAAAGCTCAAAAAGAAACTAAGTGGGTGTGCATCCAACTCGCTTGCTCATGAAGACCTAGGGCAATTTGAGGAAGCCCATCATAGGAATATACAAGCCAAGTTCTATAATGTAAAATTCCCACTAGTATATGAAAGTGATAACATGAGAGACTCTCTACTATGAAGATCATGGTGCTACTTTGAAGCACAAGTGTGGTAAAAGGATAGTAACATTGTCCCTTCTCTCTTTTTCTCTCATTTTTTTATTTTTATTTTATTTGGGCCTTTTCTCCTTCTTTTTTATGGCCTCTTTTTTTATTTGGGCTTCTTTGGCCTCTTTTATTTTTCGTCTGGAGTCTCATCCTGACTTATGGGGGAATCATAGTCTCCATCATCCTTTCCTCACTGGGATAATGCTCTAATAATGATTATCATCACACTTTTATTTTTCTTACAACTCAACAATTACAACTTGATACCTAGAACAAAATATGACTCTATATGAATGCCTCCGGCGGTGTACTGGGATATGCAATATGACAATGATGGAGTGTGTCATAATAAACGGAACGGTGGAAAGTTTCATGGCAATATATCTCGGAATGGCTATGGAAATGCCATAATAGGTAGGTATGGTGGCTGGTTTGAGGAAGGTATATGGTAGGTGTATGATACCAGCGAAAGGTGCGCGGTATTAGAGAGGCTAGCAAAGGTGGAAGGGTGAGAGTGCGTATAATCCATGGACTCAACATTAGTCATAAAGAACTCATATACTTATTGCAAAAATTTAGAAGTTATCAAAGCAAAGTATTACGCACATGCTCCTAGGGGGATAGATTGGTAGGAAAATACCATCGCTCGTCCCCGACTGCCACTCATAAGGAAGACAATCAATAAATAAATCATGCTCCGACTTCATCACATAACGGTTCACCATACGTGCATGCTACGGGAATCACAAACTTTAACACAAGTATTCTTTAAATTCACAACTACTCAACTAGCATGACCTTAATATTATCACCTCCATATCTCAAAACAATTATCATGCTTCAATCTTTTCTTAGTATTCAACACACTCAAAAGAAAGTTTCACAAATCTTGAATACCAAGCATATACCATGCTATTAAGAGACTCTCAAAATAATTTAAGTGAAGCATGAGAGATTAATAGTTTCTTTAAAACAAATCCACCACCGTGCTCTAAAAGATCTAAGTGAAGCACATAGAGCAAAATTATAACGCTCAAAAGATATAAGTGAAGCACATAGAGCAAAACTACATAGCTCAAAAGATATAAGTGAAGCACATAGAGTATTCTATCAAATTCTAATTCATGTATGGCTCTCTCAAAAGGTGTGTACAGCAAGGATGATTGTGGCATACTAAAACACAAAGACACAAATAATACAAGACACTCCAAGCAAAACACATATCATGTTGGTGAATAAAAATATAGCTCCAAGTAAATTACCGATGGAAGTGGACGAAAGAGGGGATGCCTTCTGGGGCATCCCCAAGCTTCGACTTTTTGGTGTCCTTGGATTATCTTGGGTGTGCCATGGGCATCCCCAAGCTTAGGCTCTTGCCACTCCTTGTTCCATAATCCATCACAAGAATTCACCAAAAACTTGAAAACTTCACAACACAAAACTTAAAGTAGAAAACTCGTGAGCTCCATTAGCGAAAGAAAACAAAAGACCACTTAAAGGTACTGTAATTAACTCATTCTTTATTTATATTGGTGTTAAACCTACTGTATTCCAACTTCTATATGGATTATAAACTATTTTACTAGCCATAGACTCATCAAAATAAGCAAACAACACACGAAAAACAAAATCTGTCAAAAACAGAACAGTCTGTAGTAATCTGTAGCTAGCGAAAGATCTGGAACCCAAAAAATTCTAAAATAAATTTCTGGACGTGAGGAATTTATCTATTAACCATCTTCAAAAAGAATTACCTAAATAGCACTCTTCAAATAAAAATGACAGCAGTTCTCGTGAGCGCTAAAGTTTCTGTTTTTACAGCAAGTTCAACGAGACTTTCCCAAAGTCTTCCCAACGGTTCTACTTGGCACAAACACTAATTAAACACAAAAAACACAACCAAAACAGAGGATAGGTAATTTATTTATTACTAACAGGAGAAAAAAAGCAAGGAATAAAAATAAAATTGGGTTGCCTCCCAACAAGCGCTATCGTTTAACGCCCCTAGCTAGGCATAAAAGCGAGGATAGATCTAGGTATTGCCATCTTTGGTAGGCAATCCATAAGTGGCTCTCATGATAGTTTCATATGGCAATTTTATTCTATTTCTTGGAAAGTGTTCCATGCCATTTTTTAATGGAAATTGAAATCTAATATTCCCTACCTTCATATCAATAATCGCACCAACCGTTCTAAGGAAAGGTCTACCAAGAATAATAGGGCAAGAAGGATTGCAATCTATATCAAGAACAATGAAATCTATGGGCACATAATTTCTATTTGCAACAATAAGAACATCATTAATCCTTCCAATAGGTTTCTTAATGGTGGAATCCGCAAGATGCAAGTTTAGAGAGCAATCATCAAAATTACGGAAATCTAGCAAATCACAAAAAGTCTTGGGAATAGTAGAGACACTAGCACCCAAATCACACAAAGCATAAAACTCATGATCTTTAATTTTAATTTTAATAGTTGGTTCCCACTCATCATAGAGTTTTCTTGGGATAGAAATTTCCAATTCAAGTTTTTCTTCATAAGATTGCATCAAGGCATCAACGATATGTTTAGTAAACGCTTTATTTTGACTATAAGCGTGAGGAGATTTTAGCACGGATTGCAACAAGGAAATACAATCAATTAAAGAGCAACTTTCATAATTAAATTCCTTGAAATCCAATATAGTGGGTTTAGCAACATCTAGTGTTTTAATTCTTCAATCCCACTTTTATCAAATTTAGCATCAAGATCAAAAGATTCAGAATTATTGGAACGCCTTCTTGGTAAAGGTGGATCATATTCAGTCCCATCATTATCAAGATTCATATTGCAAAACAAAGATTTAATAGGGGACACATCAATAACTTTTAGATCTTCATCATTATTTTCATAGGAACTAGAACAACACGCTTTAATAAAGGCATCTTTGGAAGCACGCATCCTAGCGGTTCTTTCCTTGCACTCATCAATGGAAATTCTCATGGCTTTGAGAGACTCATTGATATCATGCTTAGGAGGAATAGATATAAGCTTTAAAGAATCAACCTCAAGAGAAATTCTATCAACGTTCCTAGCCAAATCATCAACTTTAAGCAATTTCTCTTCAAGCAAAGCATTAAAATTCTTTTGTGAATTCATAAACTCTTTAACACTATTCTCAAATTCAGAGGGCATCTTATTATAATTTCCATAAGAGTTGTTGTAGGAATTCCCATAATTATTAGAAGGATTACTAGGATACGGCCTAGGATTAAAATTCCCTCTATAAGCGTTGTTACCAAAATTATTCCTACCAACAAAATTCACATCCATAGATTCATTGTTATTCTCAATCAAAGTAGACAAAGGCATATCATTAGGATCAGAAGAAACACTCTTTGTAGCAAATAATTTCATAAGTTCATCCATCTTTCCACTCAAAACATTGATTTCTTCTATCGCATGCACTTTTTTTACTAGAAGATCTTTCAGTATGCCATTGAGAATAATTAACCATAATATTATCTAGGAGTTTAGTAGCATCTCCTAAAGTGATTTCCATAAAAGTGCCTCCCGCGGCCGAATCTAAAAGATTTCTAGAAGCAAAATTCAATCCGGCATAAAAAAATTTGTATAATCATCCACAAATTGAAACCATGAGTAGGGCAATTACGTATCACTAATTTCATTCTCTCCCAAGCTTGTGCAACATGTTCATGATCAAGTTGCTTAAAGTTCATAATATCATTTCTAAGAGAGATGATCTTAGCGGGAGGGAAATACTTAGAGATAAAAGCATCTTTGCACTTGTTCCAAGAATCAATACTATTCTTAGGCAAAGACGAAAACCAAGCTTTAGCACGATCTCTAAGCGAAAAAGGAAATAGCTTCAATTTAACGACATCATTATTGACATATTTTTTCTTTTGCATATCACATAAATCAACGAAGCTATTCAGATGAGTAGCGGCATCTTCACTAGGAAGGCCGGCGAATTGATCTTTCATAACAAGATTCAACAAAGCAGTATTAATTTCACAAGATTCAACATCGGTAAGAGGAGCAATCGGAGTGCTAAGGAAATCATTATTATTGGTATTGGTGAAGTCACACAATTTGGTAGTATCTTGAGCCATCGCGACAGGCAAGCAATCTAACACACGAGCAAACAAAAGGCAAGCGGGCAAAAAGAGGCAAATGGAGAGGGAGGATAGAGAGAGAGGGCGAATAAAATGACAAGGGTGAAGTGGGGGAGAGGAAAACGAGAGGCAAATGGCAAATAATGTAATGCGAGAGATAGGGATTGTGATGGGTACTTGGTATGTTGACTTTTGCGTAGACTCCCCGGCAACGGCGTCAGAAATTCTTCTTGCTACCTCTTTAGCTTGCGTTGGTATTTCCCTCAGTTTTTGAGAACCAAGGTACCAATCCAGTAGGAGGCCACGCTCAAGTCCCTCGTACCTGCACAAAACAATAGCTACTCGCAACCAACGCGATTAGGGGTTGTCAATCCCTTCACGGTCACTTACGAGAGTGAGATCTGATAGATATAATATTTTTGGTATTTTTGGTATTTTTGGTATAAAGATGCAAAGTAAAAAGTAAAAGGCAAAGTAAAAACAAAGCAAGATTAAAGTGATGGAGATTGATATGATGAGAATAGACCCGGGGGCCATAGGTTTCACTAGTGGCTTCTCTCAAGAGCATAAGTATTCTACGATGGTGAACAAATTACTGTTGAACAATTGACAGAATTGAGCATAGTTATGAGAATATCTAGGTATGATCATGTATATAGGCATCACGTCCGTGACAAGTAGACCGAAACGATTCTGCATCTACTACTATTACTCCACTCATCGACCGCTATCCAGCATGCATCTAGAGTATTAAGTTAAAAACAGAGTAATGCCTTAAGCAAGATGACATGATGTAGAGAGATAAATTCATGCAATATGAAATAAACCCCATCTTATTATCCTCGATGGCAACGATGAAATACATTCCTTGCTGCCCCTTCTGTCATTGGGAAAGGACACCGCAAGATCGAACCCAAAGCTAAGCACTTCGCCCATGGCAAGAACTACCAATCTAGTTGGCCAAACCAAGCGAATAATTCGAAGAGACTTGCAAAGATAACCAATCATACATAAAAGAATTCAGAGAAGATTCAAATATTATTCATAGATAGACTTGATCATAAACCCATAATTCATCGGTCTCAACAAACACACCGCAAAAAGAAGATTACATCGAATAGATCTCCACAAGAGAGGGGGAGAACTTTGTATTGAGATCCAAAAAGAGAGAAGAAGCCATCTAGCTACTAACTATGGACCGAAGGTCTGAGGTAAACTACTCACACTTCATCGGAGAGGCTATGATGATGTAGAAGCCCTCCGTGATGACGGCCCTCCTCCGGCGGAGCTCCGGAATAGGCCCCAAGATGGGATCTCGTGGATACAGAAAATTGCGGTGGTGGAATTAGGTTTTTGGCTCTGTATCTGTTCGTTTGGGGGTACGTAGGTATATATAGGAGGAAGAAGTACGTCGGTGGAGCATCGAGGGGCCCACGAGGCAGGGGGCGCGCCCCCACCCTCGTGACCGCCTCTTTTGTTCCTTGGCGTAGGGTCCAAGTCTCCTGGATCACGTTCGGTGAGAAAATCACGTTCCCGAAGGTTTTATTCCGTTTGGACTCTGTTTGATATTCCGTTTCTTCGAAACACTGAAATAGGCAAAAAACAACAATTCTGGGCTGGGCCTCCGGTTAATAGGTTAGTCCCAAAAATAATATAAAATTGGAAAATAAAGCACAATATAGTCCAAAACAGTAGATAATATAGCATGGAGCAATCAAAAATTATAGATACGTTGGAGACGTATCAAGCAACTAGCAAGCAAAGATAGAAGTGATTTCGAGGGTATGGTCATCTTGCCAGAAATCCCGCAAGGAAGAAGAACGAGTCCATGGAGAAGACACACGGACGTAGCCAACGTATCCTCACAAACGCAATGTTACCGGATTACCGAGAAGAAGTTCACCGGAAAGAAAGAAAACAACATAGTGAACAAACATCACATGAACATGGCATGATGCACAAACAAGTATGATGCATGTCCAGTTTAAAGAGGCATGGGATGGCAAAGTGCACAAACAACCCTACAAATTAAGTGGAGCTCAATATGCAACTCCGTTGCATATTAATGAAACACCACATTCAGGTTATTTAGTTTGATCTCGTTTATGTACCCAACAATATTAAATGTTGTTAAACATGGCAAGAGGGTGAAGCAAATTAAAACTACCTATCTAGGTGTAACACCACGGATGTAACTTTCCCAATTTGTACTCCAACTCTTGTCGTTTCCGGCGTTAAGTTATATTTATTTTCTCGGGTTCGGGTTTTGTCTCCGTGTGTTGTTATCGTTGTCATGCATCTCATATCATGTCATCATGTGCATTGCATTGGCATACGTGTTCGTCTCATGCATTCGAGCATTTTCCCCGTTGTCCGTTTTACATTCCGGCGCTTCGTTCTCCTCCGGGGGTCATTTCTAGCTTTCTTTCGTGTGTGGGGATTAACATTTCCGGATTGGACCGAGACTTGCCAAGCGGCCTTGGTTTACTACCGGTAGACCGCCTGTCAAGTTTCGTATCATTTGGACTTCGTTTGATACTCCAACGGTTAACCGAGGGACCGAAAAGGCCTCGTGTGTGTTGCAGCCCAACACCCCTCCAATTTGGCCCAAAACCCACCTAAGCCTTCTCCATCATCTAGAGCGTTCGATCACGATCGCGTGGCCGAAAACCGAACCTCATTTGGACTCTCCTATCTCCCTCTAGGCCTATAAATAGACCCTCTCCGAAATCTCCTTCCCCTTCCTCCCGAAAAACCCTAGATCCACCTCATCGCGCGCCGCCGGACAAAACTGCACCGACGGACATTGTCCGGATCCTCCCTTCCGCCGCCACGTGTCGCCTCCTCATTCGCCGCCGCCGCCGTGCCCACTTCACCGCCTCCCGCCGCAGGCGGCCCGCGGGGCCCGCGTTAGGCCCGCGGGGCCCGTTCCCCCGACGCCCCTCCGCGCCAAGCTCCGGGGAGAGGAGCTCCCGAGCGACCTCGTCGCCGGTGCCCTGCACGCCGCCGTGGCGCCATCGCTGTCGGACACCGCCTCCTCGCGTCGGCGCCGCCTCACCGCGCCGCTTCCGCCGCCCGGCCACCGCGCCGTGCTCCGATGACCGAGCGCGCCACCCCACCGTCTTCTCCTCGCCGCCACAAGCTCCAGCCGGTCCTCTCCGGCGAGCTCCGAGGATTCTGGCGAACTTCGTAATCCGTGCCCGGATCCCAGTTCTGTGAACAGTGAAACCCTAGGTTGTTTTTTTCTCTAAGTCCCGGAATTTTCAGTTTAAGTGCTCATGTTCATGGCTTCGTAACTTTGCATCTGTAGCTCCGATTCGTGCATATAGCATATCAAAATGTTCATCTCAGAGAGTACATCATTTCGTTCCATTGCATCATTTTCATTTGAGCTCATATTGATGCACGAAATTCTGTTAGAAGAAGGCTACTTGAGATATTTGTCAGATCTGCTACTCCATTTAGCACTTTTGTCATTTTTGCCATGATTATTGTGTGCATGATATTCCCATGAGTTCTACATGTGTTTTGTTAAGGGTTTTGTCATCTTTCCAGAGGTGCAACCCATGTATTTGTAGGATGTGCGTGGTGACTTGTACAAGCTTGCAAAGTGGTGCACTTGCTAATTCTGTTTTCAGGGACTTAGTAATCTCACTAAATCCTGGAGCTGTTTATCTCATGATGCCGTATGTTCTTATTGTTTCCTAGTGATCCCTGCCTCTTTTGAGGATGATCAGTAAGGATGTTTTGTTAATCTTCTAGTGCTCTATCCATCCATGTCTTTTTTTGCAATTATGGAGCGCCCTAGCTTGAGTCAATCGAGCTCTACTTTTGCTACTTTGTGAATCTGGGCAGATTGTCAACTTGTTTGCAATTTTGCCGGTGATGTTGTAGTTGATCCATGCATGCTATGCTATTGTTCTTGCCATGTCTAGATTGCATTTTGTGCCTTCTTGATGGGTGTATTCTTGTCTTGCCATGACTTGCACCATAGTGAGTGCATCGAGCTCGTAAACATGCCTACTTGAGTTATATTTCAGCATGTGCCAGTTTTCACTAAGTATGAAAACTGATTATGTTTTTGCTATGTTCACGTGCTTGCAATTGTATTTTCTGATCCCTTTTGGCTCAAGGTCACTAAGGGAATTTTGTTAAGCTCTTTGAGTAGCTCCATGCCATGCTTTACTTTGCCATGTTCAGGTCCTGTAGCATGTAGTTTTGTTGCTCCAAAGAGGGCTACCTGATCTGAAATTCCAGACAAGTGTTAATTTCACTAAGTCTGAGATCTGTTTTCCATATGCATTTTTGCCATGCTTGTTTAAACCTATTTATGGATGAATTGGCCGTAGCTCAGTGCTAGACTTTTGTTAACCATCTTGTGTGCATCCCTGGCATGTATTTTTTTTGTCATGTTTGGGTGCTGTAGCATGTTCATTTCGTTGCATTTGGATGCCTACTTGCTGTAAATCGCAGACCGGTGTCATTTTTGAATCGCTTGCCATTTCCAAACCGTAACTCCTATTCCGGCGTTCTTTATATCGTTTTCAAGTGATTTCGTCTCATCTTTCTAGTGGCACACTTGGATTTCCAATTTGAGGCCAGGTTCATTCATTTCCTGTCATATCTTGCATTTTGCATCCCGCATCGCATCCCGCATAGCATATCATCATTGCATCATATTGCTTGATCCTTGCACGTGGTTGATTGTACCCTTGTTGCTTGTTTGTCTTGTTTGGGTAGAGCCGGGAGACGAGTTCGCTAACGAGGAGCCCGTTGATTTTTCTTTCGAGGATCCAGTCAACTCTGACAACTGTGCAGGGAAGATGATCATACCCTCGAAATCACTACTATCTTTGCTAAGCTAGTTTGCTCGCTCTTTTGCTATGCCATTGCTACGATTCCTACCACTTGCTTGCAAGCCTCCCAAATTGCCATGTCGAACCTCTAACCCACCATGTCCTAGCAAACCGTTGATTGGCTATGTTAACGCTTTGCTCAGCCCCTCTTATAGTGTTGCTAGTTGCAGGTGAAGATTGGAGGCCATTCCTTGTTGGAACATTTATTTACTTGTTGGGATATAATTATATTGCCATGTTATCTTAATGCATCTATATACTTGGTAAAGGGTGGAAGGCTCGGCCTCTCGCCTAGTGTTTTGTTCCACTCTTGCCGCCCTAGTTTCCGTCATATCGGTGTTATGTTCCCGGATTTTGCGTTCCTTACGCGGTTGGGTTATAATGGGAACCCCTTGATAGTTCGCCTTGATTAAAGCTTTTCCAGCAATGCCCAACCTTGGTTTTACCATTTGCCACCTAGCCTTTTTTTCCCTTGGGTTCTGCAGACTCAAGGGTCATCTTATTTTAACCCCCCCCGGGCCAGTGCTCCTCTGAGTGTTGGTCCAAACTAGATCCCCTTGCAGCGCCACCTCAGGGAAACTCGAGGCCTGGTTTTAGTTCTACGGATTGCTTATCTGAGTTTGCCCTAAGAAAGAGATATGTGCAGCTCCTATCGGGATTTGTCGGCACATTCGGTAGGTGTTGCTGGTCTTGTTTTAACCTGTCGAAGTGTCTTGAGTTACCGAGATACCGAGTCTGATCGGAACGTCTTGGGAGGAGGTCTATTCCTTCGTTGACCGTGAGAGCTTGTCATGGGCTAAGTTGGGACTCCCCTGCAGGAATTTGAACTTTCGAAAGCCGTGCCCGCGGTTATGGGCAGATGGGAATTTGTTAATGTCCGGTGGTAGATAACTTGAACCTTAATTAATTAAAATGAATCTACGGAGTGTGTTACCGTGATGGCCTCTTCTCGGCGGAGTCCGGGAAGTGGACACGGTGTTGGAGTAATGTTTGCGCAGGTTGCTCTCTAGTTTCTCGCTCGCGCTTTGCCTCCTCTTTTCGCTCTCTTTTGCGGATAAGTTAGCCACCATACTTGCTAGTCGCTTGCTGCAGCTCCACCTACATTTTACCTTGCCTTACCTACAAGCTTAAATAGTCTTGATCACGAGGGTGCGAGATTGCTGAGTCCCTGTGGCTCACAGATTACTATTACACCAGATGCAGGGCCTGATGATTCCGCTCCAGGAGACGCGTATGAGCTCAAGTGGGAGTTCGACGAGGACTCTCAACGTTACTATGTTTCCTTTCCCGATGATCAGTAGTGGTGCCCAGTTGGGGGTGATTGGGACCGTGTCACATGTTGGGTTCTCTTTTATTTTGGTGTCGTAGTCGGGCCATGAGTGTTTGGATGATGTAATGTTATTTATGTACTTGATTGACGTGGCGAGTGTAAGCCAACTATGTCATCTTCCCTTTTATTATCATATTACATGGGATGTTGTGAAGATTGCCTAACTTGCGACATATGTTCAATGCGATTATGTCTCCAAGTCGTGCCTCGACACGTGGGAGCTATAGTCGCATCGAGGGTGTTACAAGTTGGTATCAGAGCCTTCCCCGACCTTAGGAGCCCCATTGCTTGATCGTTTTTAGCGGCCGAGTTGTGTCTAGAAAAATGTTTTGAGTCTTTTAGGAATTATATATCGGAGAGTTTAGGAATTCTTTTACTTCCCAGTCTCCTCATCGCTCTGGTAAGGCATCCTGACGTAGAGTTTTGACTCTTCTCTCTCAAATTTCACTAAAAAAATTTAGGATCACGCGGGTATCTTGGAATCGTTCCGATGGTTTTATGATGAGAACATTGTCTTGGTGCCTCCTATCAGGGGTTTAGTGGAAGTGTCCCGGGGAGTTGAGCTCTGAGGTGTTGTCATCATAATTTTATCGTTGCAGTTTTGGAATACCTGAGTTTAATACGCCGACATCGAAAATCTCTTTTATGCAGTTCGTTGGTGAGATAACCTCGATGCCACCCAATACTGGGGCGGGAGTTCGGGAGTATCGCCATAACTTGTATAACGGATGCTTTTCGAAGGTTGAGGTAGATGGTTTCCGAAGGTTTCTTGGTTATGTGTTGAAGGATGGATACAGCTGGATGTAGGATTTGCTAGTTTGGGTGAGATATTATGCTTCCCCTGTATCCCCAACACTTGATTGCATAACCGGAAAGGTTCGGGAGTTTCATAGGTGGGAATTCTAGTAGCTCTAGTTCATCTTCCACGGATATTGTTTTGAGATTGGAATTTCTTACCGATTATTCGTTCTTGATCCGTACCTTGTTGATTTATTTCTCTACCTTATTTCTACGTGGCTTCTCAATTTATGGATATGTGACCATTTCAAGAGGAATGCATTTGTTCATTTTGTTCGGATGTGAAGACAATATGTTGCAATTTTCATTCCGTTGGTTTCAGCTTCAATATTTGTCTATCAATGTGCTAATGATAGTCAACCTCTTCAGGATGGCTCCTCCAACGCGCACGACTCCGAATCCTGATCCTCCACCACCTCCACCTCCTCCAGAGGCATGGCAAGCTGTGATGGCTGCAACCAATGCAAACACACAGTTGATCATGCAAATTCTTCAAGAGCGCAATCAAGGCAACCAAGGGAATCAAGGCAGCAATCAGTATCACTTTGCTACACTCAACCAGTTCCTTGCTAACGGGCCAAAGACTTTCAGCAATTGTGTTGAGGCAACCGATGCTGACGATTGGCTTGTGGATCTGTGCAAGCATTTCGAGTGCAGTAACGTCAGGTCTGAGGACTTTGTTAAGTTCGCTTCCTTCCAACTCAAAGATCAAGCTGCAGAATGGTTCCAGCAGTACAAGGATTCCAGAGGTGGACGTGTTATCACTTGGGATGATTTCCGTCGAGATTTCCGAGCTCATCATATTCCCTAGAGCGTGGTTGAAAGCAAGCGTGAGGAATTCCGCAACCTGAAGCAAGACTCTTTGTCTGTCTATGACTACAACAAGTTGTTTCAGAAGCTCGCCCGCTTTGCCAAGCAGGACGTCCCTGATGAGAAGAGCATGATATATCAGTTCAGGGGTGGTCTCAGAGAAGAAATTCAGCTCGCTCTTGTCCTCTTTGAACCCTCGAGATACGATGAGTTCTACAACATGGCACTGAAGCAAGAGGCTGCTCAGTTGAGGTGTGATGCTTCCAAGAAGCGAGTCAGAGATGTTACTCCTTCTTCCTCTACTCAAGTGGCCAAGCAGCAGAAGTTTTGGCTTCCTCCTCCTCCGTTCCGTCAGCCGTATCAACAGAAGAGCAAAGGTGGCAGTGGTTCTTCCCACCCACCCAACCCTGGCTTTTAGAACAAGACTTCGTCTCAAGCTCCAAGATCGAGTGCTCCGTACCACCGTCCGCTTTCAGAGGTCACGTGCAACAAGTGCCAACAGAAGGGTCACTATGCCAACAAGTGTTTCAACCAGAGGCGTCTTCCTCCTCCTCCTGTCAGATCGGCAAGTACAGCTGTGGTCAAGCATAACCCCAAGCACGCCAAGGTCAATTTGATGAATGCAGCTCAGGCAGAGGATTCGTCAGATGTGATCATGGGTAACCTTCCTGTTAACGATGTTCCTGCAAAAGTTCTTTTTGACACGGGTGCATCGCATTGTTTCATCTCGAGACCTTTTGCATCTAAGCATGATTTTGTTACTCAAGTGTTGCCGAAACCATTGGCTATTGTCTCTCCGGCCCGTCAAATGACATCTCGAGTATGCGTTCCGGATGTTACTATCACTTTGGGTGACTATAAGTTCTTGTCCTCTCCAAATGTTCTTGGTGACTCGGATATTGATCTTATTCTTGGGATGGATTGGCTTTCTAAGCACAAGACTCAGCTTGATTGTGCAGCCAGGCAGATTCAATTGACTCATTCGTCTGAGGATGTGATTGTCTTTGCTGCTCGTGATAATACCATCCGTCTATTTTCTCTCAATGAGAATGGTGAATTGGATGCTATCTCGCAAATTCCAGTCGTTTGCGAATATCAAGACGTCTTTCCAGAAGAGCTTCCAGGAATGCCTCCGCACCAGCCAGTTGAATTCGTTATTGATCTTGAGCCTGGCACGGAACCTGTGTGCAAACGTCCTTACAAGCTCGGACCTGAAGAGTTGAAGGAGCTGAAGAAGCAACTCGATATTCAAGAGAAAATGGGTCTCATCCGGCCTAGTTCTTCTCCGTGGGGTGAAGAAGAAGGATGGAACGGACCGACTTTGTGTTGATTACCGTCCAGTGAACAAGAAGACCATCAAGAACAAATACCCACTTCCCAACATCAATGAGCTGTTCGAACAACTTAAAGGTGCTCAAGTATTCTCCAAGCTTGATCTCCGTATGGGTTATCATCAGATTCGAATCCGTGAGCAAGATATTCCGAAGACGGCTTTCAGGACAAGCTTTGGTTCATATGAATACACTATCATGTCTTTTGGCCTCGTCAACGCTCCTCCGACATTCTCTCGCATGATGAATTTCATCTTCAACGCCTACATTAATGACTTCGTTTTGGTCTATCTCGACGACATTCTGGTTTTCTCCAAGAACAAGGAAGATCATGCCAAGCACTTGCGTTTGGTTCTTGATAAGCTCAGAGAACATCAGTTCTACGCCAAGTTCTCCAAGTGTGAATTTTGGCTTGATGAGGTTCTTTATCTTGGTCATATCATCTCTGCCAAGGGCATTGCCGTAAATCCTGAGAAGGTGTCTGCAATTGTGAATTGGGAACCCCCTCAGAATGTGAAGCAACTTCGCAGTTTTCTCGGTCTCGCAAGCTATTGTCGAAGATTCGTTGAAAACTTTTCTAAGATCGCGAAGCCTCTCTCAAATCTTCTCCAGAAGCACATCAAGTACGTTTGGTCTCCGGAGTGTGACATTGCTTTCAACACTTTGAAAGAGAAATTGATCACTGCTCCAGTTCTGACTCCGCCTGATGAATCCAAGCCGTACGAGGTCTTTTGTGATGCCTCTCTCCAAGGTCTTGGCGCGGTATTGATGCAAGAGAAGAAAGTTGTTGCTTATACATCTCGCCAGTTGAAGCCTAATGAGAAGAACTACCCCACTCATGATCTCGAGTTGGCGGCAGTTGTGCATGCTCTTTTGACTTGGAGACATCTTCTATTGGGAAGAAAAGTGGACATTTTCACTGATCACAAGGGTCTCAAGTACATCTTCACACAGCCTAATCTCAACCTCAGGCAAACTCAATGGGTCGAAATGATTCAAGAGTATAATCCGAGTATCGAGTATATTCCAGGAAAGGCCAATGTGATTGCTGACACATTGAGCAGGAAGGCCTACTGCAACAGTCTGATTCTCAAGCCTTATCAACCCGAGCTTTGTGAAGCTTTCCGCAAAATTAATCTGCAAGTTGTTCCTCAAGGTTTCCTCGCCAACCTTCAAGTCTCTCCTACCTTGGAAGACCAGATTCGCCAAGCCCAGCTTCTTGATACTATGGTGAAAAAGGTGAAGATTGGGATTGCCAAGAGCCAGCCCAAGTACAAGTGCTACCGCCTTGATGACAAGGACACTCTCTTCTTCGAGGATCGTATTGTTGCACCCAAAGGTGACCTCCGTAAAGTGATCATGAACGAGGCTCACAATTCCCTCCTCTCCATCCACCCTGGGAGCACGAAGATGTATCAGGACCTTAAGCAAGCTTATTGGTGGACTCGAATGAAGCGCGAGATCGCTCAATTCGTGAATGAATGTGATGTCTGCAGAAGAGTGAAGGCAGAACACCAAAGGCCAGCAGGTCTCCTCCAACCTCTTTCCATTCCAGAATGGAAGTTTGACCACATTGAAATGGACTTCGTGGCTGGGTTTCCAAAGTCCAAGCGTGGAAATGATGCTATATTCGTTGTCATCGACAAACTCACCAAAGTGGCTCATTTTCTGCCTATCAAAGAGTCGATCACTGCAGCTCAATTGGCGGAACTCTATACCTCTCGTATTGTCTCTCTGCACGGTATTCCTCAAGTGATCTCTTCAGACCGTGGCAACATCTTTACCTCGAAGTTTTGGGATTCTTTTCAGAAGGCCATGGGCACGAACATCCGCTTCAGCACAGCTTTCCATCCTCAAACTAGCGGTCTAGTCGAGCGTGTCAACCAGATTCTTGAAGATATGCTCAGGGCTTGTGTGATCTCCTTCGGCATGAAGTGGGAGGATTGTCTTCCTTATGCTGAATTCTCCTACAACAACAGTTTTCAAGCAAGTTCGGGCAAGGCCCCATTTGAAATTCTGTATGGCAGGAAGTGCAGTACCCCTCTCAACTGGTCTGAAACCGGTGAACGCCAGCTTCTCGGAAATGACTTAATCACAGAGGCAGAGGAGATGTGCAAAGTCATTCGAGATAACCTCAAAGCAGCCCAATCCCGCCAGAAGAGCTACTATGTCAGTAAGCACCGTGATTTGTCTTTCGAGATCGGAGATCATGTTTACCTCCGTGTCTCTCCTATGAAAGGTACTCGTCGCTTCGGTGTCAAAGGGAAGCTTGCCCCCAGATACGTGGGACCTTTCAAGATTGTCAGCAAGAGAGGCGACCTCGCCTATCAACTCGAGCTTCCTTCAAATGTTCATGACGTGTTCCATGTCTCTCAGCTTCGAAAGTGCTTCAAGACTCCTGACCGCACCGTCAACTTCGAGGACATTGAGCTCCAAGAAGACCTCTCTTATCGTGAGCACCCAGTTGCTATTCTTGAAGAGACTGAACGCAAGACTCGCAACAAGTCAATCAAATTTCTCAAAGTCAAGTGGTCACACCATTCCGACCGTGAAGCTACCTGGGAACGCGAGGATCACCTCCGTTCTTTCAGTCCTAGATCTCGGGACGAGATCCTTTCGTAGTGGTGGAGTGTTGTAACACCCCGGATGTAACTTTCCCAATTTGTACTCCAACTCTTGCCGTTTCTGGCGTTAAGTTATATTTATTTTCTCGGGTTCGGGTTTTGTCTCCGTGTGTTGTTATCGTTGTCATGCATCTCATATCATGTCATCATGTGCATTGCATTGGCATACGTGTTCGTCTCATGCATTCGAGCATTTTCCCCATTGTCCGTTTTGCATTCCGGCGCTTCGTTCTCCTCCGGTGGTCATTTCTAGCTTTCTTTCGTGTGTGGGGATTAACATTTCCGGATTGGACCGAGACTTGCCAAGCGGCCTTGGTTTACTACCGGTAGACCGCCTGTCAAGTTCCGTATCATTTGGACTTTGTTTGATACTCCAACGGTTAACCGAGGGACCGAAAAGGCCTCGTGTGTGTTGCAGCCCAACACCCCTCCAATTTGGCCCAAAACCCACCTAAGCCTTCTCCATCATCTAGAGCGTTCGATCACGATCGCGTGGCCAAAAACTGCACCTCATTTGGACTCTCCTAGCTCCCTCTAGGCCTATAAATAGACCCTCTCCGAAATCTCCTTCCCCTTCCTCCCGAAAAACCCTAGATCCACCTCATCGCGCGCCGCCGGACAAAACTGCACCGACGGACATTGTCCGGATCCTCCCTGCCGCCGCCACGTGTCGCCTCCTCATTCGCTGCCGCCACCGCGCCCACTTCACCGCCTCCCGCCGCAGCCGGCCCGCGGGGCCTGTTCCCCCGCCGCCCCTCCGCGCCAAGCTCCGGGGAGAGGAGCTCCCGAGCGACCTCGTCGCCGGCGCCCTGCGCGCCGCCGTGGCGCCATCGCCGTCGGACACCGCCTCCTCGCGCCGGCGCCGCCTCACCGCGCCGCTTCCGCCGCCCGGCCACCGCGCCGCGCTCCGGTGACCGAGCGCGCCGCCCCGCCGTCTTCTCCTCGCCGCCACAAGCTCCGGCCGGTCCTCTCCGGCGAGCTCCGAGGATTCCGGCGAACTTCATAATCCGTGCCCGGATCCCAGATCTGTGAACAGTGAAACCCTAGGTCGTTTTTTCCCTAAGTCCCGAAATTTTCAGTTCAAGTGCTCATGTTCACGGCCCCGTAACTTTGCATCCGTAGCTCCGATTCATGTATATAGCATATCAAAATGTTTATCTCAGAGAGTAAATCATTTCATTCCATTGCATCAATTTCATTTGAGCTCATATTGATGCCCGAAATGCTGTTAGAAGAGGGCTACTTGAGATATTTGTCAGATCTGCTACTCCGTTTAGCACTTTTGTCATTTTTGCCATGATTATTGTGTGCATGATATGCCCATGAGTTCTACATGTGTTTTGTTAAGGGTTTTGTCATATTTCCAGAGGTGCAACCCATGTATTTTTAGGATGTGCGTGGTGACTTGTGCAAGCTTGCAAAGTGGTGCACTTGCTAATTCTGTTTTCAGGGACTTAGTAATCTCACTAAATCCTGGAGCTGTTTATCTCATGATGCCGTATGTTCTTGTTGTTTCCTAGTGATCCGTGCCTCTTTTGAGGATGATCAGTAAGGATGTTTTGTTAATCTTGTAGTGCTCTATCCATCCATGTCTTTGTTTGCAATTATGGAGCGCCCTAGCTTGAGTCAATAAAGCTCTACTTTTGCTACTTTGTGAATCTGAGCAGATTGTCAACTTGTTTGCAATTTTGCTGATGATGTTGTAGTTGATCCATGCATGCTATGCTATTGTTCTTGCCATGTCTAGATCGCATTTTGTGCCTTCTTGATGGGTGTATGCTTGTCTTGCCATGACTTGCACCGTAGTGAGTGCATCGAGCTCGTAAACATGCCTACTTGAGTTATATTTCAGCATGTGCCAGTTTTCACTAAGTATGAAAACTGATTATGTTTTTGCTATGTTCACGTGCTTGCAATTGTATTTTTTGATCCCTTTTGGCTCAAGGTCACTACGGGACTTTTGTTAAGATCTTTGATAAGCTCCATGCCATGCTTTACTTTGCCATGTTCAGGTCCTGTAGCATGTAGTTTTGTTGCTCCGAAGAGGGCTACCTGATCTGAAATTCCAGACAAGTGTTAATTTCACTAAGTCTGAGATCTGTTTTCCATATGCATTTTTGCCATGCTTGTTTGAACCTGTTAATGGATGAATTGGCCGTAGCTCAGTGCTAGACTTTTGTTAAGCATCTTGTGTGCATCCCTGGCATGTATTTTTTTGTCATGTTTGGGTGCTGTAGCATGTTCATTTCGTTGCATTTGGATGCCTACTTGCTGTAAATCGCAGACCGGTGTCATTTTTGAATCGCTTGCCATTTCCAAACCGTAACTCCGATTCCGGCGTTCTTTATATCATTTTCAAGCGATTTCATCTCATCTTTCCAGTGGCACACTTGGATTTCCAAGTTGAGGCCAGGTTCATGCATTTCCTGTCATATCTTGCATTTTGCATCCCGCATCGCATCCCGCATAGCATATCATCATTGCATCATATTGCTTGATCCTTGCACGTGGTTGATTGTACCCTTGTTGCTTGTTTGTCTTGTTTGGGTAGAGCCGGGAGACGAGTTCACTAACGAGGAGCCCTTTGAGTTTGCTTTCGAGGATCCAGTCAACTCTGACAACTGTGCAGGGAAGATGATCATACCCTCGAAATCACTACTATCTTTGCTAAGCTAGTTTGCTCGCTCTTTTGCTATGCCATTGATACGATGCCTACCACTTGCTTGCAAGCCTCCCAAATTGCCATGTCGAACCTCTAACCCACCATGTCCTAGCAAACCGTTGATTGGCTATGTTAACGCTTTGCTCAGCCCCTCTTATAGTGTTGCTAGTTGCAGGTGAAGATTGGAGGCCATTCCTTGTTGGAACATTTATTTACTTGTTGGGATATAATTATATTGCCATGTTATCTTAATGCATCTATATACTTGGTAAAGGGTGGAAGGCTCGGCCTCTCGCCTAGTGTTTTGTTCCACTCTTGCCGCCCTAGTTTCCGTCATATCGGTGTTATGTTCCCGGATTTTGCGTTCCTTACGCGGTTGGGTTATAATGGGAACCCCTTGATAGTTCGCCTTGATTAAAGCTTTTCCAGCAATGCCCAACCTTGGTTTTACCATTTTCCACCTAGCCCTTTTTTCCCTTGGGTTCTGCAGACTCAAGGGTCATCTTATTTTAACCCCCCGGGGCCAGTGCTCCTCTGAGTGTTGGTCCAAACTAGAGCCCCTTCCAGCGCCACCTCAGGGAAACTCGAGGCCTGGTTTTAGTTGTACAGATTGCTTATCTGAGTGTGCCCTGAGAAAGAGATGTGTGCAGCTCCTATCGGGATTTGTCGGCACATTCGGGCGGTGTTGCTGGTCTTGTTTTAACCTGTCGAAGTGTCTTGAGTTAACGAGATACCGAGTCTGATCGGAACATCTTGGGAGGAGGTCTATTCCTTCGTTGACCGTGAGAGCTTGTCATGGGCTAAGTTGGGACTCCCCTGCAGGAATTTGAACTTTCGAAAGCCGTGCCCGCGGTTATGGGCAGATGGGAATTTGTTAATGTCCGGTGGTAGATAACTTGAACCTTAATTAATTAAAATGAATCTACGGAGTGTGTTACCGTGATGGCCTCTTCTCGGCGGAGTCCGGGAAGTGGACACGGTGTTGGAGTAATGTTTGCGCAGGTTGCTCTCTAGTTTCTCGCTCGCGCTTTGCCTCCTCTTCTCGCTCTCTTTTGTGGATAAGTTAGCCACCATACTTCCTAGTCGCTTGCTGCAGCTCCACCTACATTTTACCTTGCCTTACCTACAAGCTTAAATAGTCTTGATCGCGAGGGTGCGAGATTGCTGAGTCCCTGTGGCTCACAGATTACTATTACACCAGATGCAGGGCCTGATGATTCCGCTCCAGGAGACGCGTATGAGCTCAAGTGGGAGTTCGACGAGGACTCTCAACGTTACTATGTTTCCTTTCCCGATGATCAGTAGTGGTGCCCAGTTGGGGGTGATTGGGACCATGTCGCATGTTGGGTTCTCTTTTATTTTGGCACCGTAGTCGGGCCATGAGTGTTTGGATGATGTAATGTTATTTATGTACTTGATTGACGTGGCGAGTGTAAGCCAACTATGTCACCTTCCCTTTTATTATCATATTACATGGGATGTTGTGAAGATTGCCTAACTTGCGACATATGCCTTCAATGCGATTATGTCTCTAAGTCGTGCCTCGACACGTGGGAGGCATAGTCGCATCGAGGGTGTTACACTAGGCAAGTTTAAAAGAGGCCGGAACAACAAAACAACAAGTCCGGAAACTCCTCATATGCATATATTAGGTTTGGTACTGTTCTGCCCTAAACCATATTTTATAGTTGTTAAACATGCAAAGTGAGGCCACCATGTTAAACTAGGCATTTTTTACCCCATTTACATATAAAGATTATTTAAAACCGAGCTACGGTTAATTAGTTATGAATTAAATCATTTTAGCATGGCATAGGAGCAAATTTAACCAAACAACATTTTAAACATTTCAAACATGCATGAAAGTTGAATATTATGAATCTAGATGCAAATCTAAGCATTTTTCATATTTGGAGTTTTTACATATGATGCATAGATCATGAGTTATAATATGCATGAAGACTAGGGACTAAACTGTAAAATGGCAGTTTCCTGGATAAATGGGAAAATCGCTATGCGGAAAAAATACAAGTCCCGGGCCGAATCTTAGGCGGCCCAACAGTGCAGGGGAGCTCGGAGGCCTGGGCCCAGAGGAGAAGATGGGCCGGCTGGGCTGGCAGATCTGGCTGGAGAGGCCTGGGCCTCAGCACTGGAGAGGAGGCTGCACAGGCGCGCGCTGGGCCTTGGCGCTGGCGGGTCAACGGGCTCGGCCAGTTCGAGCACCGCTCGACGTAGCGAGATGCAGAGGCGGGGAGCGGCAACGGGAGATCGCCGGACTCGGACGAACGGCGACCGGAGCGAGCGGAGGTCAGGGGACGACGGATCCATGCCAGAGCTGGGCGGATCCGGCCCCGGGGATCCCATTCCCGGCGATGGACGGAGCTCAGGGAGGCGACGCCCCATGGCGGCGGCTGGAGTCTACGGGAGAGAGAGAGAGAGAGAGAGAGAGAGAGAACATGAGGGGGGAGAACAGGGAGAACCAGAGGCAGGAGGAAAGGAAAACAGGGCGGCGGCTACTCATCTCCGACGAGGTCGGAGCTCCGGCGAGGCCTGGTGGCCGGAGCAGCGACGGGAGGTGGCGGGGTCGATCTGGATCGGGAGGAGCTCGGGCACGGGCACGAGGGCAGTGGCGGAGCAGTGGCTTTCGGGGGCTCCTCTCCTCTCGATGGAGCTCGGGAACGAGGGCACGTGGAGTAGCGGGGTGCAGGCGCCTGGTGGTGCTCAACGGCGGAGGAGCTCCTCTCCTGTTGGGTTCGAGCGAGGCAACGAGGACGAGGCAGGCGCGAGGCTTCCTATTCGTTTGCTGCGGCCGGAAGGACGAGGAGGAGGGCACGCAAGGTGGAGCTCGGGCGTGTTGGATTGGGGAAAAGGAGGAGGTTGGTTGGGTGGATCAGACAGGGGAGATGGCTGGTGGTTGGTGCAGGGGGAATGAGAGGATCCCGAGGTGCGGAATGAGTGTGGCGGCGGCGGTTGGGAGGATCCCTAGAAATTAGGGATTTGGTCTGAAATTAGACTAGGGGTGGACAATATATATACATCACGGATTAGGTTAGGGGCTATCTCGACCCTACGATCATAATCGGACGATCGCAGATAAAATAGCTAGGGAGTCCAATTAACAAAACAGAGATGTTTTGTAGGTGTTTGGGGATGATCCGGATCCAACGGTGACGACTGTCCGGGTCGAGTCCGGGACAGCTTTCGGACGCGCGCGCGAGGAAGTCGATGCACTGTGCAAAGAGGGGGTAGGCTGGGCCTAGGCTGTGTAGGAGAGGTCTCAGGCTGAGAAGAGAGAGACGGAAATGCAGCCCGGCAAGGTTTCCGGAGACCGAAAACGTCCGACGTTAGACCGGCTATACTGCTGCTATAGTTATCCGTTGGGGCGTCAAACGAACTCCGAACGCGATGAAATTTGGTAGGCTACCTACTAACAACAAAGCAACAGCGCATGCCAACTTTCAACCCATTCCGAGAACATTTTCCTGCCACTTATAAAATAATATTTCGGACGTGCCGCGGGCGCGTGCAAGTGTGTCTGGGCTCAGAACGGACAACGGACGGAACTAGGGAACCCAGACGGATGCAAGTCTGAAAACATGATG
Source organism: Triticum urartu (assembly GCF_056163025.1). Taxonomy (NCBI): domain Eukaryota; kingdom Viridiplantae; phylum Streptophyta; class Magnoliopsida; order Poales; family Poaceae; genus Triticum; species Triticum urartu. The sequence goes on from NC_141874.1 coordinate 404,831,129, forward strand.
ATGCAATGCACATGATGACATGGTGAAATGCAACATGCAGGCAAATGACATGGCAACGACAGCGAATAACTGGAAGACACCTGGCGCATCGGTCTCGGGGCGTCAATACCATCCACCACCTTGGGACAGAATTTGAAAAGCAGGGAGCGACAGCTTTCCCGCGCGAGCAAACCCACGAGGTAATCAAAGCATGGGAAGTAGCCGTCATCCATCGCCATCAGGTGTACTGGCACGACGCCGGAGGCGGAGTGACAGTTGTTGAGCTCTAACTGGAAGGAGAAGGTCATCGCCTCTGGGTCGAAGGAGACCGTGGCGCGCGGCTTGCGCACGTCCGCCGCCAAAAGCGAGGAGAGCAGGCAATGGCGGCTCTCGTCTTCATGGCCGATCTATGCCGCCGTGGGGAGGGAGAAAACCGCACCCTTGGTGAACTTGGGCTTAAAGGAGATCTTCAGCATCGCCATGCAGTCTCCAACAGAGGCAAGATGCGGGTGCAAAAAGGCCCTGAAGGCTCTGTCCGCCATGCCAAGGCCAGCCGCCGCCTGACCAGAGCCCGACGCAGGTGCCCGAGGATGAGCGTGGCCTCGGCGTGGGGGAGCAAGTGGACGGAGATCACTGATCTCGCCGTCGACTCGGCCAGCGGGACGGGGCGGAGTGATACGTCTCCATCGTATCTACTTTTCCAAACACTTTTGCCCTTGTTTTGGACTCTAACTTGCATGATTTGAATGGAACTAGCCCAGACTGACGTTGTTTTCAGCAGAATTGCCATGGTGTTATTTATGTGCAGAAATAAACATTCTCGGAATGACCTGAAACTTCACGGAGCCACTTTTTAGAAAATAAGAAAAATAGCTGCAAAAGATGAAGACCAGGGGGCCACCACCTCTCCACGAGGGTGGGAGGCGCGCCTGCCCCCCTAGGGCGCGCCCCCCTACCTCGTGGGCCCCTTGTTGCCTCTCCGACTCCAACTCCAACTCCATATATTGTGTTTCGGGGAGAAAAAAATCAGAGAAAAGAAATCATTGCGTTTTACGATACGAAGCTGCCGCCAAGCCCTAAAACCTCTCAGGAGGGCTAATCTGGAGTCCGTTCGGGGCTCCGAAGAGGGGAATCCGTCACCATCATCATCATCAACAATCCTCCATCACCAATTTCATGATGCTCACCGCCGTGCGTGAGTAATTCCATCGTAGGCTTGCTGGACGGTGATGAGTTGGATGGGATCTATCATGTAATCGAGTTAGTTTTGTTAGGGTTTGATCCCTAGTGTCCACTATGTTCTGAGATTGGTGTTGCTATGACTTTGCTATGCTTAATGCTTGTCACTAGGGCCTGAGTGCCATGATTTCAGATCTGAACCTATTATGTTTTCATCAATATATGAGTGTTCTTGATCCTATCTTGCAAGTCTATAGTCACCTATTATGTGTTATGATCCATTAACCCCGAAGTGACAATAATCGGGATACTTACAGGTGATGATTGTAGTTTGAGGAGTTCATGTATTCACTATCTGTTAATGCTTTGTTCTGGTTCTCTATTAAAAGGAGGCCTTAAAATCCCTTAGTTTCCGTAAGGACCCCGCTGTCACGGGAGGGTAGGACAAAAGATGTCATGCAAGTTCTTTTCCATAAGCACGTATGACTATATTCGGAATACATGTCTACATTATATCAATGAACTGGAGCTAGTTCTGTGTCACCCTAGGTTATGACTGTTACATGATGAACCGCATCCGGCATAATTCTCCATCACCGATCCATTGCCTACGAGCTTTCCATATATTGTTCTCCGCTTATTTACTTTTCCATTGCTATTGCTATCATCACTACAAAATACCAAAAACAATACTTTTACTACTGTTACCTTTTGCTACCGTTATCACTACTATCATATTACTTTGCTACTAAATACTTTACTATAGATATTAAGTTTCCAGGTGTGGTTGAATTGACAACTCAGCTGCTAATACTTGAGAGTATTCTTTGGCTCCCCTTGTGTCGAATCAATAAATTTGGGTTGAATACTCTACCCTCTAAAACTGTTGCGATCCCCTATACTTGTGGGTTATCAAGTCTATTTTCTGGCACCGTTGCCGGGGAACATAGCTCTATTCTTTGAGTCACTTGGGATATATATCTGCTTATCATTATGAAGAACTTGAGAGATCCAAAACCAAGATCTATCCCTCAACTACAAGGGGAGGTAAGGAACTGCCATCTAGCTCTGCACTTGCTTCACCTTCTATTTTGAGTAGGCTTGCGACACCTACACCTGCTTCTGCTATTCGTTCTGATATGTCGCATGTTATTGATGATGCCACTTCTGCTATGCATGATACTTATGATGAAACTACCTCTATGCCTGATACTACTGTGCCACTTAGTGATTTTCTTGATGAACAACTTGCTAGGGCTAGAGAGATTGAAAATATTGATTCTCATGATACTGATGAAAGTGATGATGAAGAATCACTTGTTATTCCTAAGGGTTATGTTTTTGATCAAGAAGCTTCTTTAGCTATTTTAGCTTGCAAAAATAGAAATGAACTCAAAAGATTATTAGCTAAATGGAGTAAGCAATCTCTCAAATGCTAGAATGAAACCTGGCCCTGCTTTTTCTACTTCACCTATCTTTGTTACTGATAAGGATTATGAATTCTTTGTTGATCCTGATATAATTACTTTGGTTGAATCTGATCCTTTTCATGGTTATGAATCTAAAACTGTTGTGGCACATCTTACTAAATTGAATGATATAGCCACCCTGTTCACTAAAGATGAGAGAACTCGTTACTTTTATATCCTTAAAATATTTCCGTTCTCATTAAAGGGTGATGCTAAGATATGGTTTAATTCTCTTGATCCTGGTTGTGTGCATAGTCCCCAGGATATGATTTATTACTTCTCTGCTAAATATTTCCCTGCTCATAAGAAACAAGCTGCTTTAAGGGATATATATATATAATTTTGTGCAAATCGAAGAAGAGAGTCTCCCACAAGCTTGGGGGAGGCTTCTCCAATTACTTAATGCTTTGCCTGATCATCCTCGTAAGAAAAATGAAATACTTGATATCTTTTATAATGGACTAACCGATGCCTCCAGAGATTACCTGGATAGTTGTGCTGGTTCTGTTTTTAGGGAAAGAACACCGGATGAAGCTAAAATTCTATTGAATAATATGTTGACAAATGAAAATAATTGGACACCTCCGGAGCCAATTCCTGAGCCTATTCCTAAACCAACTCCGAAGAAGAGGGGTATTCTATTTCTTAGTCCTGAAGATATGCAAGAGGCAAAGAAATCTATGAAAGAAAAGGGTATTAAAGCTGAAGATGTTAAGAATTTACCTCCTATTGAAGAAATACACGGTCTTAATTTACCGCCTGTTGAAGAAACATATAATCTTAATTCATTACCTATTGAAGAAACTCATGGTCTTGATAACCCGACACAGGTAGTAAAGGTAAATTATCTCTATAGATATGATAAAGCTGTAATCCCATTTACTAAGTTTGCTAGCCCATGCTTACATGAGTTTGATAAATTTATGGCTAAGCAAGAAGATTTTAATGCTTATTTTGGTAGACAATTGAAATACAATTCAAATATGCTTGAACACTTGGGTGATTATATGGCTAATGTTAAAGGTGAACTTAAACTTATTAGTAAACATGCTTCCATGGTTACCACTCAAGTAGAACAAGTACTTAAAGATCAAAATGATTTTCTCAATGAATTGAATAATAAGAATAATGATAATGTTGTTAGAGTGGCTACTAGAACTGGTAAAATGACTCAGGAACCTTTGTATCTTGAAGGCCATCCTAAGAGAATTGAGCAAGATTCTCAGAGAAATAATATAGATGCACCTAGTTTGTCCAAAAAGAAGAAAAAGAAAAATGATAGGACTTTGCGTGCTTCTAGTGATCCTATTGTTGAAACACCTGAGAATCCAAATGATATTTTTATTTCTAATGCTGAAACTCAATCTGGTAATGAACCTGAAACTAGTGGTAATGTTAATGATAATGTTCATGATGATGCTCAACCTAGTAATGATAATGATGTAGAAATTGAACCTGTTGTTGATCTTGATAACCCACAATCAAAGAACCAACATTATGATAAGAAAGACTTTGTTGCTAGGAAACATGGTAAAGAAAGAGAGCCTTGGGTTCAGAAACCCATGCCTTTTCCTCCCAAACCATCCAAGAAAAAGGATGATGAGGATTTTGAGCGCTTTGCTGAAATGATTAGACCTATGTTTTTGCGTATGCGATTAACTGATATGCTCAAAACTAATCCTTATGCTAAGTACATCAAAGATATTATTACAAATAAAAGAAAGATACCTGTGGCGACCCGACCCGAATGGATCAAGTCTACTGTGCTCGGGTGTCATCCCTAGATCAGTAATGCTGACACCACACAGTACATCGAAGGATTTATAGCAGAGTGGCAATCACACACTTAATACATCATTATCTCAAAGAGAACTTATTACAATAAATATGGCTTAAGGCCATCTAGTGTCGATAACAGCGGAAGACTCGGAAGATAAATGGTCCATCAACTCCAACGGCATCACTGAGTATAGGACCACGACCTAAAAGCACCTTACTCGTCGTCTGAAAAGTCTGCAACATGAAAAGTTGCAGCCCAAAAACGGGTCAGCACATGGAATATGCTGGCAATGTAACACATAGAGAGTAATGGAATGAAACAGCTATACTTTATGCATATATGGCTGGTGGAAAGCTCTATGGTTATAGTTTTTGCGTAAAGCCAGTTTTTCCCTACTGCAAAGGAATAAATTTATTTAACTATCATGGTGGTTGTGTAACATCGAGAATGGTTGACAGCATTCCGATCCCAATTAAGTGAACAATTAAAACCCAACAACATTAATTAGAATTAACATGTTGAGATTCACATGATATTCAAGTACTAGATACTCAAGTTGTCCATAACCGGGGACACGGCTAATCATGATTAGTTTGTACACTCTGCAGAGGTTTGCGCACTTTTCCCCACATGACTCGATCGCCTCCGTTTGTTTTCTCGCACTACATGGTGTCTGAGAAGACGGATGATCGAGACATAGTCTTTCAGAAGCACTAGCACCTTACATGTGGGGTAGACCGTACCACCTACAACCCCTACATCTGCTAGTCCACCCCGTAAGAGTTCGCACAACTTAGTCAACTATGCCAGAGCCCATAGTAGCATGTGGCTGCACACGGAAGTTTCTAGTTTGTACTACCTCATCTACTTCCCACCCCACAATTTAATTAGATCCTAATCATGCAATGTGAGAGGATTGATCTAATGCAATAAAACATGGGTTGTAGAAAAGGTATGATCAAAGTGTTACTTGCCTTGCTGATGATCCGCGAGACCTAGGGAATCGAAGTAACAAGCGGCGCAATCCGGGTGATCTATCGCAGACAAACAACAAGCATACAATAAGTACTCATCTAATGCACAGGTAAAACTCGAACAAGATAACGAACCAGATAGTTCAACTTAAGAACTCCGGTTGCAAAGAACGAACCGAACAAAGAAACGGAAAACAAACGGCGGAAGAAAACAACTCGGTTCTAGCAAGTTGGAACTAGGTCAAATTTTACCGGGGCAAAAACTTGTTTAAGTTGATTAGACGGAACGGCGGTTTCGAAACGAAACTCTAGGCGCTTGAATCACCTGATTCCGATAAACGAGCAAGAAGAAAGACTAGAACGAAGATCGGATCTGAGATCACGATCGCGGAATAAATCCGACGAGAAGAAAAAGAAGAACGGTTAAACGAGCGGACGTTCGTTAACCTAGAAGAATCCGGTGATCACGTTCATTAGGACGAACGGTTCGAAAGAAGCACGAAAACCAATCTAGGGTTTTCGGAAAAGAAACCGAAACGAAAAACCGATCTAGAAACCGGAACGGTTTAGAAAAGAACCGGGAAGAAAACGAATCGGAAGAGAAGAAAAGAATCGGAACGATTAGAAGAAAACGATCCGAGGAAAAGAGACGCGGGGCAACCTCCGGCGAGATCTCCGGCGAGGGGCTCCGGCGGCGGCGGCGTGGGCAAGGTGCGGCGGCGGCGCTAGGGCACAAGGGCGGCGGCGCGGGTGTGGGGTGGCGCGGCGGCGGTGTAGGGCGCGGGGTGGGGTGCGGTGGAGGGCTTGGGGTTTGATTTGATGGGTTTAGAGGGGGGGTGTTGGGGTATTTATATTGGGGAGGGGAGAGATTACTTGGGGTAGGGGACAATAAATAGAGTAGGAAAAGGAAAACGAAACAAAGGAAAGGGGGCTAGCCTAGAGTCCAACCGGACTCGGCTAGGGCGAGGCGAGGCGGCGGCCTGGCGCCTGGCCTGGCGCTGGTGCACGCGCGCAGGGGGGCTGGGGAGGCGGCCGGCTGGCTGGGCCTTAGGCCCGGCTGGCCTGGCGGGAGGCTCCTTTTTTTTAACTGGTTTTCGCGCGCAGAAAACAAAAGAAAAAGAAACTAAACGAACTCCAAAAATTCTAAAGTAAATTTTCTCCGACTCCTAAAAATGAGTCGAACAAAATGAACTTTTCTCCGGGCCTAAAATGCAATTTTTGAAAACACGCATTTTTCCCTATCCAAATAAAATGCAAACAAAACTCCGGCAAACAAAAATTGATCTATTTATTAAATCTTCATTTTCCTCAATTTTTGGGAAAGTCATATTATTCCCTCTCTCATATTTTTGATATTGGAAAAATAATTGAAGATGAAATAAAATAAATCAAATGATCCTCTTTTCAAATTCAAGAAAACTCTCAAATATGAAAATAACGAAATCTCCAACTCTCTCCGAAGGTCCTTGAGTTGCGTGAAATTTCTAGGATCAACCAAAATGCATGAAAATATGATATGCATGATGATCTAGTGTATAACATTCCAAATTAAAAATTTGGGATGTTACAATACCGGAAGCTGAAATTTCCACCATGCTTGCTAATTATACTTTTAAGGGTGGAATACCAAAGAAACTTGGAGATCCAGGAGTACCTACTATACCATGCTCCATTAAAAGAAATTATGTTAAAACTGCTTTATGTGATCTTGGAGTCGGTGTTAGTGTTATGCCTCTCTCTTTATATCGTAGACTTGATTTGAATAAGTTGACACCTACTGAAATATCTTTGCAAATGGCTGATAAATCAACTGCTATACCTGTCAGTATTTGTGAGGATGTGCCTGTTGTAGTTGCAAACGTTACTATTTTAACGGACTTTGTTATTCTTGATATTCCCGAGGACGATAATATGTCTATTATTCTTGGAAGACCCTTTTTGAATACTGCAGGGGCTGTTATTGATTGCACTAAAGGCAATGTCATTTTTCATGTTAATGGTAATGAGCATACGGTACACTTCCCGAGTAGACAGCCTCAAGTTCATAGTATCAACTCTATTGGAAAAATGCCATCGATTATATTTGGAGGTTTTGAATTTTCTCTTCCTACTGTCAAGAAGAAATATGATATTCTTACTATTGGGAATGTGCATATCCCCGTTGAGGTAACATAGTGTTATTTGAAATTTCTCCGGTTCCATGTTATTCGGAATGAGTTCGTTAACAAGACATGATCAACCTTGTTAGTGGATTCCTTTTGATGATCATGAGATGGATGAAACTAGAAGGCACAACCTTCTGTACCCCACTTTTACTTTCTGTTATTTATATTGAATAAAATAAAAAAAATTCTGTCTGTTATCTGATTATCCGTGTAATATAAAAATACCTCGAAAATAAAAGTTCTCCAAATGCCCTGAAATTTAAATATGATTTTTTTTCCAGAATATTTGAGAATATTTGGCACTAAGAACACAGCAGGGGGGTCAACCACCTGCCCACGAGGGTGGAGGGCGCGCCCTACCCCCCTGGGCGCGCCCCCTGCCTCGTGGGCCCATGGTGGCCCTCCTCCACTTATTCATGCACCCACACACTTCATCTTCCTCCCACAAACACGAATATCCAGCTCAAGCACGAGTTCTAGCTCATCTTGCTGCCATTTTCGATCTCCTTGCTCAAAGCACCTCTCATAAAACTACTTGGGGAGATTGTTCCTTGGTATGTGACTCCTCCATTGGTCCAATTAGTTTTTGTTTTAGTGCTTTATTCATTGAAAATTTTTGCTGCTTAGGTGACCCTATTCTTGAGCTTGCATGTCAAATTTATATGGTCAAAAGTAGTTTTGATGCATGATATAGGCCCTAGGCACTTGTAGGAGTAGTTGCTATCAATATTATTGAGTTTAGTTTACTTTTATTTTGAAGTTACTAAAAATTTCAGAATTTTTCAGCGGAAGAAAAATGCTTAGGAAAATGTTCCAAGGTGGTTCTTCAAGGAAGCAAGGACCCAGGCTTGCAATGCGTGATGCTGATGACGAGCCACCAAGAGACGCTCCAGTGTGTCCTTGTGAATGGCCCTCTGAGAACTTTATGGATCGAGCGGGAATTAAGGAAGAATTCAACGCATATTTGCGTAACGCTGATCTTGTGAGCTTCGAGGAAGAGAAGTGCAGCCAGTATCACAACCTCACCAGTACCTTTGTGAGGAGGTTTGAATTTTCAACTTCACGTAATTCTCCAACTGTCCTGTTTGATCTTTATGATAAATCTTACACTATGGACTAAGAGGATTTTACCACTGCTTGCAAACTTCCACAATGGGGTAGTATAAGGGATCCTCGCAAATCTGAATTTAGAGATTTTCTTACTAGCATAACTGTGGGAGAATCTAGAGATATTACACAAGCTACCATAGGGAGCATTCACTTTCCTGCTATACGTTATTTTGCTCTCTTCATAGGTAGATGCATTAATGATAAAGATGAAGCATGTCACATGTGTGTCCCCGACCTCAGTATTCTTAGGAGTGCTGTGTTGGGAGATAAATCTTATAATTTGGGAGCCATTGTTGCACGTAGGTTGCATCTTAATAGATTTAATGGAGATTTCTTTGGTGGAATTTATGCAACCCGCATAGCTAATTTTCTTGGTATAGCTATACGCGAAGATGATATTGAATTACCTCCTACTTATCTAGATTTTAATGCTATGGTTCACCACCAGTTTGTCGAGAGGAACGAATCACCTCTCCAGTATCGACTAATCTTTGTCGTGCTGTCCGTATTACTCTCCCTGCTCCTGCCTTCTTTGATTATCAGGCAAGAGGAAGATATACTATTACCAGAGAGGAGGCAAATGAGTACGAGAGGAGAGAAAAGGCCGCTCATCGCCACGCTGCAGCTCAGCAGGCGATAGCTGCTGCATCGCAGTACGACCCCAGCTACTATTATGGATATCCGCCAGGCCAGCCGTGGCCATAGACCAACTTAGGCCAAAAGCCTAAGCTTGGGGGAGTATGTATTTCCCACCGACATTACATTTATGTTCACACACTCATTGCTAAATGTCGGTGCTCATACTTTTTCATTGTATCATCCATGCTAGTTTATTTTCCTTTTTATGCTTTCTTCTTGTGTGTTTAATAAACCTTAAGAAAAACAAAAAAATTAATTGTAGCTTTTAATTAATTTACTTTCCATGCTTGTAGTAGTAATTAAAAAGAAAACCCAAAAAGATTTCATGTTCTTCTTTTGCTTGTTGGGAGCTTTCCCGTGTAAATAGTTTTAGTTCTTTTCTTTTCTTTGGGGGTCGATAGGAGAAAACCATAATTAAATTGTTGAAGTGGCTCTTATATGCATTATTGTTGATCTGACAAAAGAGCCCATATTGCCTTGTCTTCTCCTGTTTATTGAATGCCTGCAGATTCCAGCTTAGTCCAATGCACGTGCACTATTATTATTATTCACATCGTTCGGTCGTGCAAGTGAAAGGCAATTATGATGATATATGATGGACTGGCTAAGATGAGAAAAGCTAGTATGAACTCGACCTCTTTTGTTTTTGTAAATATGATTAGTTCATTGTTCCTGATTTAGCCTATTATGAATAAACATGTTTGCAATGACAACTACAGATCATAGTTTCTTGTGCCATGCTTAATTAGCTATGAGTTATAATGGTTTACCTTGCGTGCCAACATGCTATTAAAATGGTTATGATGTGGTATGATAGGGTGGTATCCTCCTCTGAATGATTTAAGTGACTTGACTTGGGCATGTTCATGCATGTAGTTGAAACAAAATCAACATAGCCTTCATGATATTTATGTTCATGGTGGATTATATCCTAATCATGCTTGCATTCGGTGTTGATTAATTTTAATGCATGTTAATGACTGTTGTCGCTCTCTAGTTGGTCGCTTCCCAGTCTTTTGCTAGCCCTCACCTGCACTAAGCGGGAATACTGCTTGTGCATCCAAACTCCTTAAACCCCAAAGTTATTCCACATGAGTCCACTATACCTACCTATATACGGTATCTACCTGCCGTTCCAAGTAAATTTGTATGTGCCAAACTCTAAACCTTCAAATAAATATCATGTTTTGTATGTTCGAATAGCTCATGTATCAACTAGGGTTGTCTGTATCTTCCATGTTAGGCGGGTTATTCTCAAGAGGAGTGGACTCCGCTCCTCACTCACGAGATAAATGGCTGGTCACGGGATGCCCAGTCCCATGCTTTATGCAAACTAAATCAAAATAATTGCAAACAAAACTCCCCCTGGGACTCTTGTTAGTTGGAGGCACTCGTTGTTTCGAGCAAGCCATGGATTGATGCTTGTTGGTGGAAGGGGGAGTATAAACTTACCATTTTGTTTGGGAACCACCTATAATGTGTGTAGCATGGAAGATATCGCCATCTCTTGGTTGTTATGTTGACAATGAAAGTATACCGCCCAAAATACTATTCACCTCTATTTCAAAACCGAGCTCTGGCACCTCTACAAATCCATGCTTCCCTCTACGAAGGGCCTATCTATTTAATTTTATGTTGAGTCATCATCCTCTTATTAAAAAGCACCAGTTGGAGAGCACCGTTTTCATTTGCATTCATTACTGTTAGTTTACATTGAGTATGACTTGACTGGATCTCTTTTACCATGAATTACAATGTCTAGTCAGTCCTTGGTCTTTAAAGGTGCTCTGCATTTATGTTTTGCGGTCTCAAAAAGGGCTAGCGAGATACCATCTTGGTATATCATATTATGATTGTTTTGAGAAAGTGTTGTCATCCGAGATTTATTATTATGGCTCGCTAGTTGATTATGCTATTGATATGAGTAAACTTGAGACCTATGCGTTATTGCAAATGTGGTTAGTTATAATCTTTGCTGAAAAATTGAATGCTGGCTTTACATATTTACAACAAGAAGAGCAAACAGAGTTTGTAAAAGTTTTTCTTTATCACTTTCAGTTTATCAACTGAATTGCTTGAGGACAAGCAAAGGTTTAAGCTTGGGGGAGTTGATACGTGATGTCTACTATGCAACCTTCTTCTTGTAGACGTTGTTGGGCCTGCAAGTGCACGGGTTTGTAGGACAGTAGCAAATTTCCCTCAAGTGGATGACCTAAGGTTTATCAATCCGTAGGAGGCGTAGGATGAAGATGGTCTCTCTCAAGCAACCCTGCAACCAAATAACAAAGAGTCTCTTGTGTCCCCAACAAACCCAATATAATGGTAAATTGTATAGGTGCACTAGTTCGGCGAAGAGATGGTGATACAAGTGCAAAATAGATAGTAGATATAGGTTTTTGTAAACTGAAAATATAAAAACAGCAAGGTAGCGAGTGGTAAAAGTGAGCGTAAACGGTATTTCAATGATAGGAAACAAGGCCTAGGGTTCATACTTTCACTAGTGCAAGTTCTCTCAACAATAATAACATAGATAGATCATATAACGAGCCCTCAACATGCAACAAAGAGTCACTCCGAAGCCACTAATAGTGGAGAACAAACATAGAGATTATGGTAGGGTACGAAACCACCTCAAAGTTATTCTTTCAAATCAATCTGTTGGGCTATTCCTATAAGTGTCACAAACAACCCTGGAGTTTTTACTAGAATAACACCTTAAGATACAAATCAACCAAAACCCTAATGTCACCTAGATACTCCATTGTCACCTCAAGTATCCGTGGGCATGATTATACGATATGCATCACACAATCTCAGATTTATCCAACCAACATAAAAGTACTTCAAATAGTGCCCCAAAGTTTCTACCGGAGAATCAAGAACGTGTGCCAACCCCTATGCATAGGTTCCCAATGTCACGAAACCCGCAAGTTGATCACCAAGACATACATCAAGTGTTCTCATAAAGACTCAATCCGATAAGACAACTTCAAAAGGGGAAACTCAATTCATCACAAAGGAGTAGAGGGGGAGAAACATCATAAGATCCAACTACAATAGCAAAGCTCGGGATACATCAAGATCGTGCCATAGAGGAACACGAGAGAGAACACGAGAGAGAGAGAGAGAGAGAGAGAGAGAGAGAGAGAGAGAGATCAAACACATAGCTACTGGTACATACCCTCAGCCCCGAGGGAAAACTACTCCCTCCTCGTCATGGAGAGCACCAGGATGATGAAGACGGCCACCGGTGATGGATCCCCCCTCCGGCAGGGTACCGGAAAGGGGTCCTGATTGGTTTTTGGTGGTTCTGGAGGCTTGCGGCGGCGGAACTCCCAATCTATCTTCTGTTCTGAAAGTTTTAGGGTACGTAGGTATATATGGGTTGAGGGAGAACGTCGGTGGAGCTACGGGGGCCCCACGAGGCAGGGGGGCGCGCCCAGGGGGGAGGGCGCGCCCCCCACCCTCGTGAGCACCTCCCGTATCTTCTGACGTGGGGTCCAAGTCCATCAGGTGGGTTTCCTTCCAAAAATAACTTCTCCAGTTGATTTCGTTCCGTTTTGACTCCGTCTGATATTCCTTTTCCTCGAAACACTGAAATAGGCATAAAACAGCAAATCTGGGCTGGGCCTCCGGTTAATAGGTTAGTCCCAAAAGTAATATAAAAGTGGATAATAAAGCCCAATATTGCCTAAAACAGTAGATAAAGTAGCATGGAGCAATCAAAAATTATAGATACGTTGGAGACGTATCAAGCATCCCCAAGCTTAATTCCTGCTCGTCCTCGAGTAGGTAAATGATAAAAAGAGAATTTTTGATGCGGAGTGATACTTTGGCATAATTTCAATGTAAATCTTCTTAATCATGGTATGAATATTCAGATCCGAAAGGTTCAAGACAAAAGTTCATATTGACATAAAAATGATAATACTTCAAGCATACTAATCAAACAATTATGTCATCTCAAAATAACATGGCCAAAGGAAGTTCATCCCTACAAAATCATATAGTTAGGCTATGCTTCATTTTCATCACACAAAGATGTTCCCAACTTCTATACCCCCGATGACAAGCCAAGCAATTGTTTCATACTCAAATAATCTCAAACTTTTTCAACCTTCACGCAATACATGAGCGCGAGCCATGGACATAGCACTATGGGTGGTATAGAATATGATGATGGGGATTGTGTGGAGAAGACAAAAAAGGAGAAAGTCTCACATCAACGAGGCTAATCAATGAGCTATGGAGATGCCCATCAATTGATGTTAATGCAAGGAGTAGGGATTGCCATGCAACGGATGCACTAGAGCTAAGAATGCTCAACAAAAGAAAACTAGTGGGTGTGCATCCAACTTGCTTGCTCATGAAGACCTAGGGCATTTTGAGGAAGCCCATCGTTGGAATATACAAGCCAAGTTCTATAATGAAAAATTCCCACTAGTATGAACAAGACAACTTATGAGACTCACTATATGAAAATCATGGTGCTACTTTGAAGCACAATATATGAGACTCACTACATGAAAAACAAGGTGCTACTTTGAAGCACAAGTGTGGAAAAAGATATAGTAGCATTGCCCTTTTTATTTTCTCCTTCTTTTTTTGGGCCTTTCTTTCTTTTCTTTTTGGCCTTTCTCTCTCTTTTTTTTGATTGGGCAATGCTCTAATAATGATGATCATCACACTTCTATTGATTACAACATAACGATTACAACTCGATACTAGAACAAGATATGACTCTATATGAATGCCTCCGGCGGTGTATCGGGATGGTGCAATGAATCAAGAGTGACATGTATGAAAAATAATGCATGGTGGCTTTGCCACAAATACGATGTCAACTACAAGATCATGCAATGGCAATATGACAAAAGTAAAGCATGTCATGATGATGATGGTGATGGAAGTTGCATGGCAATATATCTCGGAATGGCTATGGAAATGCCATGATAGGTAGGTATGGTGGCTGTTTTGAGGAAGATATATGGAGGTTTATGTGTGAAAGAGCGTATCATATCACGGGGTTTGGATGCACCGGTGAAGTTTGCACCAACTCTCAATGTGAGAAAGGGCAATGCACGGTACCGAAGAGGCTAGCAAATGGCAGAAAGGTAAAAGTGCGTATAATCCATGGACTCAACATTAGTCAAAAGAACTCATATACTTATTGCAAAAATTTAGAAGTCATCAAAAATAAAGTACTACGCGCATGCTCCTAGGGGGATAGATTGGTAGGAAAAGACCATCGCTCGTCCCCGACCGCCACTCATAAGGATGCACAAGCCAGGTACACTTCATGCTTCAAATTTGTTACACAACTTTAACCATACGTGCATGCTACGGGACTTGCTAACTTCAACACAAGTATTTCTCAAATTCACAACTACTCAACTAGCACGACTATGATATTATCACCTCCATATCTCAAAACAATTATCAAGCATCAAACTTATCTTAGTATTCAACGCACTCAAAAGAAAGTTTCACATATCTTGAATACCAAGTATATTAACATTAAGCGAATTACCATGCTATTAATGACTCTCAAAATAATCTATGTGAAACATGAGAGTTCATCTATTTCTTAAAAATAAAACTACCACCATGCTCTAAAAGGTATAAGTGAAGCACTAGAGCAAACAACAAACTACTCCAAAAGATATAAGTGAAGATCAATGAGTAGTCGACTAATTATGTAACTATGTGAAGACTCTCCCATTTAATAATTTCAGATCTTGGTATTGTATCCAAACAGCAAGCAAAACAAAATAAAATTACATGACTCTCCAAGCAAAACACATATCATGTGGTGAATAAAAATATAGCTCCAAGTAAAGTTACCGATGAACGAAGACGAAAGAGGGGATGCCTTCCGGGGCATCCCCAAGCTTAGGCTCTTGGTTGTCCTTGAATATTACCTTGGGGTGCCTCGGGAATCCCCAAGCTTAGGCTCTTTCCACTCCTTATTCCATAATCCATCGAATCTTTACCCAAAACTTGAAAACTTCACAACACAAAACTTAAAGTAGAAAACTCGTAAGCTCCGTTAGTATAAGAAAATAAATCACCACTTCAAGGTACTGTAATGAACTAATTATTTATTTATATTGGTGTTATACCTACTGTATTCCAACTTCTCTATGGTTTAGAAACTATTTTACTAGCCATAGATTCATCAAAATAAGTAAACAACACATGAAAAACAGAATCTGTCAAAAACAGAACAGTCTGTAGTAATCTGGATCAAACGTATACTTCTGTAACTCATAAAATTCTCAAATAAATTGCTGGACCTGATTAATTTATCTATTAATCATCTGCAAAAATAATTAACTAAATAGCACTCTCCAAATAAAAATGGCAGCAGTTCTCGTGAGCGCTAAAGTTTCTGTTTTTTACAGCATGATCAACAAGACTTTACCCAAGTCTTCCCAAAGGTTCTACTTGGCACAAACACTAATTAAAACATAAAAACACATCTAAAAAGAGTATAGATGAAATATTTATTACTAAACAGGAGCAACAGGCAAGGAACAAAAATAAAGTTGGGTTGCCTCCCAACAAGCGCTATCGTTTAACGCCCCTAGCTAGGCATGATGATTTCAACGATGCTCACATAAAGGATAAGAATTGAAACATAAATAGAGCATCAAGAAGAATATGAATAGCACATTTAAGTCTAACCCACTTCCTATGTATAGGAATTTTGTGAGCAAACAACTTGTGGGGACAAGAATCAACTTGCATAGGAAGGTAAAACAAGCATAGCTTCAAAAATTTAAGCACATAGAGAGGAAACTTGATATTATTGCAATTCCTAAAAGCATATATTCCTCCCTCATAATAATTTTCAGTAGCATCATGAATGAATTCAACAATATAACCAGCACCTAAAGCATTATTTTCATGATCTACAAGCATAGAAAATTTACTACTCTCCACATAAGCAAAATTCTTCTCATGAATAATAGTGGGAGCAAACTCAACAAAATAGCTATCATGTGATTGAAAATTAAGATCAAGATGAGAAGTTTCATGGTTATCATTATTCTTTATAGCATACGTGTCATCACAATAATCATCATAGATAGGACGCATTCTTTCATCATAGTAAATTTGCTCATCAAAGCTTGGGGGACAAAAAATATCATCTTCATCAAACATAGCTTCCCCAAGCTTGTGGCTTTGCATATCATTAGCATCATGGATATTCAAGGAATTCATACTAACAACATTGCAATCATGCTCATCATTCACATATTTAGTGCCAAACAATTTAGAGATTTCTTCTTCTAGCACTTGAGCACAATTATCCTTTCCATCATACTCACGAAAGATATTAAAAAGGTGAAGTGTATGAGACAAACTTAATTCCATTTTTTATTATTTTCTTTTATAGACTAAACTAGTGATAAAACAAGAAACTAAAAGACTCGATTGCAAGATCTAAAGATATACCTTCAAGCACTCACCTCCCCGGCAACGGCGCCAGAAAAGAGCTTGATGTCTACTACGCAACCTTCTTCTTGTAGACGTTGTTGGGCCTGCAAGTGCACAGGTTTGTAGGACAGTAGCAAATTTCCCTCAAGTGGATGACCTAAGGTTTATCAATCCGTAGGAGGCGTAGGATGAAGATGGTCTCTCTCAAGCAACCATGCAACCAAATAACAAAGAGTCTCTTGTGTCCCCAACACACCCAATACAATGGTAAATTATATAGGTGCACTAGTTCGGCGAAGAGATGGTGATACAAGTGCAAAATAGATAGTACATACAGGTTTTTGTAAACTGAAAATATAAAAACAGCAAGGTAGCGAGTGGTAAAAGTGAGCGTAAACGGTATTGCAATGATAGGAAACAAGGCCTAGGGTTCATACTTTCACTAGTGCAAGTTCTCTCAACAATAATAACATAGATAGATCATATAACGAGCCCTCAACATGCAACAAAGAGTCACTCCGAAGCCACTAATAGCGGAGAACACACGTAGAGATTATGGTAGGGTACGAAACCACCTCAAAGTTATTCTTTCAAATCAATCCGTTGGGCAATTCCTATAAGTGTCACAAACAACCCTGGAGTTTTAACTAGAATAACACCTTAAGATACAAATCAACCAAAACCCTAATGCCACCTAGATACTCCATTATCACCTCAAGTATCCGTGGGCATGATTATATGATATGCATCACACAATCTCAGATTTATCCAACCAACATAAAAGTACTTCAAATAGTGCCCCAAAGTTTCTACCGGAGAATCAAGAACGTGTGCCAACCCCTATGCATAGGTTCCCAATGTCACGAAACCCGCAAGTTGATCACCAAGACATACATCAAGTGTTCTCATAAAGACTCAATCCGATAAGACAACTTCAAAAGGGGAAACTCAATTCATCACAAAGGAGTAGAGGGGGAGAAACATCATAAGATCCAACTACAATAGCAAAGCTCGGGATACATCAAGATCGTGCCATAGAGGAACACGAGAGAGAACACGAGAGAGAGAGAGAGAGAGAGAGATCAAACACATAGCTACTGGTACATACCCTCAGCCCCGAGGGAAAACTACTCCCTCCTCGTCATGGAGAGCACCAGGATGATGAAGACGGCCACCGGTGATGGATCCCCCCTCCGGCAGGGTACCGGAAAGGGGTCCCGATTGGTTTTTGGTGGTTCTGGAGGCTTGCGGCGGCGGAACTCCCGATCTATCTTCTGTTCTGAAAGT
The DNA here is from genome assembly GCF_056163025.1 of Triticum urartu. NCBI lineage: Eukaryota > Viridiplantae > Streptophyta > Magnoliopsida > Poales > Poaceae > Triticum > Triticum urartu. Next base: position 404,849,154 of record NC_141874.1, read on the forward strand.
TTTAGGGTACGTAGGTATATATGGGTTGAGGGAGAACGTTAGTGGAGCTACGGGGGCCCCACGAGGCAGGGGGGCGCGCCCAGGGGGGAGGGCGCGCCCCCCACCCTCGTGAGCACCTCCCGTATCTTCTGACGTGGGTTCCAAGTCCATCAGGTGGGTTTCCTTCCAAAAATAACTTCTCCAGTTGATTTCGTTCCGTTTTGACTCCGTCTGATATTCCTTTTCCTCGAAACACTGAAATAGGCATAAAACAGCAAATCTGGGCTGGGCCTCCGGTTAATAGGTTAGTCCCAAAAGTAATATAAAAGTGGATAATAAAGCCCAATATTGCCTAAAACAGTAGATAAAGTAGCATGGAGCAATCAAAAATTATAGATACGTTGGAGACGTATCAAGCATCCCCAAGCTTAATTCCTGCTCGTCCTCGAGTAGGTAAATGATAAAAAGAGAATTTTTGATGCGGAGTGATACTTTGGCATAATTTCAATGTAAATCTTCTTAATCATGGTATGAATATTCAGATCCGAAAGGTTCAAGACAAAAGTTCATATTGACATAAAAATGATAATACTTCAAGCATACTAATCAAACAATTATGTCATCTCAAAATAACATGGCCAAAGGAAGTTCATCCCTACAAAATCATATAGTTAGGCTATGCTTCATTTTCATCACACAAAGATGTTCCCAACTTCTATACCCCCGATGACAAGCCAAGCAATTGTTTCATACTCAAATAATCTCAAACTTTTTCAACCTTCACGCAATACATGAGCGCGAGCCATGGACATAGCACTATGGGTGGTATAGAATATGATGATGGGGATTGTGTGGAGAAGACAAAAAAGGAGAAAGTCTCACATCAACGAGGCTAATCAATGAGCTATGGAGATGCCCATCAATTGATGTTAATGCAAGGAGTAGGGATTGCCATGCAACGGATGCACTAGAGCTAAGAATGCTCAACAAAAGAAAACTAGTGGGTGTGCATCCAACTTGCTTGCTCATGAAGACCTAGGGCATTTTGAGGAAGCCCATCGTTGGAATATACAAGCCAAGTTCTATAATGAAAAATTCCCACTAGTATGAACAAGACAACTTATGAGACTCACTATATGAAAATCATGGTGCTACTTTGAAGCACAATATATGAGACTCACTACATGAAAAACAAGGTGCTACTTTGAAGCACAAGTGTGGAAAAAGATATAGTAGCATTGCCCTTTTTATTTTCTCCTTCTTTTTTTGGGCCTTTCTTTCTTTTCTTTTTGGCCTTTCTCTCTCTTTTTTTTGATTGGGCAATGCTCTAATAATGATGATCATCACACTTCTATTGATTACAACATAACGATTACAACTCGATACTAGAACAAGATATGACTCTATATGAATGCCTCCGGCGGTGTATCGGGATGGTGCAATGAATCAAGAGTGACATGTATGAAAAATAATGCATGGTGGCTTTGCCACAAATACGATGTCAACTACAAGATCATGCAATGGCAATATGACAAAAGTAAAGCATGTCATGATGATGATGGTGATGGAAGTTGCATGGCAATATATCTCGGAATGGCTATGGAAATGCCATGATAGGTAGGTATGGTGGCTGTTTTGAGGAAGATATATGGAGGTTTATGTGTGAAAGAGCGTATCATATCACGGGTTTTGGATGCACCGGTGAAGTTTGCACCAACTCTCAATGTGAGAAAGGGCAATGCACGGTACCGAAGAGGCTAGCAAATGGCAGAAAGGTAAAAGTGCGTATAATCCATGGACTCAACATTAGTCAAAAGAACTCATATACTTATTGCAAAAATTTAGAAGTCATCAAAAATCAAGTACTACGCGCATGCTCCTAGGGGGATAGATTGGTAGGAAAAGACCATCGCTCGTCCCCGACCGCCACTCATAAGGATGCACAAGCCAGGTACACTTCATGCTTCAAATTTGTTACACAACTTTAACCATACGTGCATGCTACGGGACTTGCTAACTTAAACACAAGTATTTCTCAAATTCACAACTACTCAACTAGCACGACTATGATATTATCACCTCCATATCTCAAAACAATTATCAAGCATCAAACTTATCTTAGTATTCAACGCACTCAAAAGAAAGTTTCACATATCTTGAATACCAAGTATATTAACATTAAGCGAATTACCATGCTATTAATGACTCTCAAAATAATCTATGTGAAACATGAGAGTTCATCTATTTCTTAAAAATAAAACTACCACCATGCTCTAAAAGGTATAAGTGAAGCACTAGAGCAAACAACAAACTACTCCAAAAGATATAAGTGAAGATCAATGAGTAGTCGACTAATTATGTAACTATGTGAAGACTCTCCCATTTAATAATTTCAGATCTTGGTATTGTATCCAAACAGCAAGCAAAACAAAATAAAATTACATGACTCTCCAAGCAAAACACATATCATGTGGTGAATAAAAATATAGCTCCAAGTAAAGTTACCGATGAACGAAGACGAAAGAGGGGATGCCTTCCGGGGCATCCCCAAGCTTAGGCTCTTGGTTGTCCTTGAATATTACCTTGGGGTGCCTCGGGAATCCCCAAGCTTAGGCTCTTTCCACTCCTTATTCCATAATCCATCGAATCTTTACCCAAAACTTGAAAACTTCACAACACAAAACTTAAAGTAGAAAACTCGTAAGCTCCGTTAGTATAAGAAAATAAATCACCACTTCAAGGTACTGTAATGAACTAATTATTTATTTATATTGGTGTTATACCTACTGTATTCCAACTTCTCTATGGTTTAGAAACTATTTTACTAGCCATAGATTCATCAAAATAAGTAAACAACACATGAAAAACAGAATCTGTCAAAAACAGAACAGTCTGTAGTAATCTGGATCAAACGTATACTTCTGTAACTCATAAAATTCTCAAATAAATTGATGGACCTGATTAATTTATCTATTAATCATCTGCAAAAATAATTAACTAAATAGCACTCTCCAAATAAAAATGGCAGCAGTTCTCGTGAGCGCTAAAGTTTCTGTTTTTTACAGCATGATCAACAAGACTTTACCCAAGTCTTCCCAAAGGTTCTACTTGGCACAAACACTAATTAAAACATAAAAACACATCTAAAAAGAGTATAGATGAAATATTTATTACTAAACAGGAGCAAAAGGCAAGGAACAAAAATAAAGTTGGGTTGCCTCCCAACAAGCGCTATCGTTTAACGCCCCTAGCTAGGCATGATGATTTCAACGATGCTCACATAAAGGATAAGAATTGAAACATAAATAGAGCATCAAGAAGAATATGAATAGCACATTTAAGTCTAACCCACTTCCTATGTATAGGAATTTTGTGAGCAAACAACTTGTGGGGACAAGAATCAACTTGCATAGGAAGGTAAAACAAGCATAGCTTCAAAAATTTAAGCACATAGAGAGGAAACTTGATATTATTGCAATTCCTAAAAGCATATATTCCTCCCTCATAATAATTTTCAGTAGCATCATGAATGAATTCAACAATATAACCAGCACCTAAAGCATTATTTTCATGATCTACAAGCATAGAAAATTTACTACTCTCCACATAAGCAAAATTCTTCTCATGAATAATAGTGGGAGCAAACTCAACAAAATAGCTATCATGTGATTGAAAATTAAGATCAAGATGAGAAGTTTCATGGTTATCATTATTCTTTATAGCATACGTGTCATCACAATAATCATCATAGATAGGACGCATTCTTTCATCATAGTAAATTTGCTCATCAAAGCTTGGGGGACAAAAAATATCATCTTCATCAAACATAGCTTCCCCAAGCTTGTGGCTTTGCATATCATTAGCATCATGGATATTCAAGGAATTCATACTAACAACATTGCAATCATGCTCATCATTCACATATTTAGTGCCAAACAATTTAGAGATTTCTTCTTCTAGCACTTGAGCACAATTATCCTTTCCATCATACTCACGAAAGATATTAAAAAGGTGAAGTGTATGAGACAAACTTAATTCCATTTTTTATTATTTTCTTTTATAGACTAAACTAGTGATAAAACAAGAAACTAAAAGACTCGATTGCAAGATCTAAAGATATACCTTCAAGCACTCACCTCCCCGGCAACGGCGCCAGAAAAGAGCTTGATGTCTACTACGCAACCTTCTTCTTGTAGACGTTGTTGGGCCTGCAAGTGCACAGGTTTGTAGGACAGTAGCAAATTTCCCTCAAGTGGATGACCTAAGGTTTATCAATCCGTAGGAGGCGTAGGATGAAGATGGTCTCTCTCAAGCAACCATGCAACCAAATAACAAAGAGTCTCTTGTGTCCCCAACACACCCAATACAATGGTAAATTATATAGGTGCACTAGTTCGGCGAAGAGATGGTGATACAAGTGCAAAATAGATAGTACATACAGGTTTTTGTAAACTGAAAATATAAAAACAGCAAGGTAGCGAGTGGTAAAAGTGAGCGTAAACGGTATTGCAATGATAGGAAACAAGGCCTAGGGTTCATACTTTCACTAGTGCAAGTTCTCTCAACAATAATAACATAGATAGATCATATAACGAGCCCTCAACATGCAACAAAGAGTCACTCCAAAGCCACTAATAGCGGAGAACACACGTAGAGATTATGGTAGGGTACGAAACCACCTCAAAGTTATTCTTTCAAATCAATCCGTTGGGCAATTCCTATAAGTGTCACAAACAACCCTGGAGTTTTAACTAGAATAACACCTTAAGATACAAATCAACCAAAACCCTAATGCCACCTAGATACTCCATTGTCACCTCAAGTATCCGTGGGCATGATTATACGATATGCATCACACAATCTCAGATTTATCCAACCAACATAAAAGTACTTCAAATAGTGCCCCAAAGTTTCTACCGGAGAATCAAGAACGTGTGCCAACCCCTATGCATAGGTTCCCAATGTCACGAAACCCGCAAGTTGATCACCAAGACATACATCAAGTGTTCTCATAAAGACTCAATCCGATAAGACAACTTCAAAAGGGGAAACTCAATTCATCACAAAGGAGTAGAGGGGGAGAAACATCATAAGATCCAACTACAATAGCAAAGCTCGGGATACATCAAGATCGTGCCATAGAGGAACACGAGAGAGAACACGAGAGAGAGAGAGAGAGAGATCAAACACATAGCTACTGGTACATACCCTCAGCCCCGAGGGAAAACTACTCCCTCCTCGTCATGGAGAGCACCAGGATGATGAAGACGGCCACCGGTGATGGATCCCCCCTCCGGCAGGGTACCGGAAAGGGGTCCCGATTGGTTTTTGGTGGTTCTGGAGGCTTGCGGCGGCGGAACTCCCGATCTATCTTCTGTTCTGAAAGTTTTAGGGTACGTAGGTATATATGGGTTGAGGGAGAACGTTAGTGGAGCTACGGGGGCCCCACGAGGCAGGGGGGCGCGCCCAGGGGGGAGGGCGCGCCCCCCACCCTCGTGAGCACCTCCCGTATCTTCTGACGTGGGTTCCAAGTCCATCAGGTGGGTTTCCTTCCAAAAATAACTTCTCCAGTTGATTTCGTTCCGTTTTGACTCCGTCTGATATTCCTTTTCCTCGAAACACTGAAATAGGCATAAAACAGCAAATCTGGGCTGGGCCTCCGGTTAATAGGTTAGTCCCAAAAGTAATATAAAAGTGGATAATAAAGCCCAATATTGCCTAAAACAGTAGATAAAGTAGCATGGAGCAATCAAAAATTATAGATACGTTGGAGACGTATCAAGCATCCCCAAGCTTAATTCCTGCTCGTCCTCGAGTAGGTAAATGATAAAAAGAGAATTTTTGATGCGGAGTGATACTTTGGCATAATTTCAATGTAAATCTTCTTAATCATGGTATGAATATTCAGATCCGAAAGGTTCAAGACAAAAGTTCATATTGACATAAAAATGATAATACTTCAAGCATACTAATCAAACAATTATGTCATCTCAAAATAACATGGCCAAAGGAAGTTCATCCCTACAAAATCATATAGTTAGGCTATGCTTCATTTTCATCACACAAAGATGTTCCCAACTTCTATACCCCCGATGACAAGCCAAGCAATTGTTTCATACTCAAATAATCTCAAACTTTTTCAACCTTCACGCAATACATGAGCGCGAGCCATGGACATAGCACTATGGGTGGTATAGAATATGATGATGGGGATTGTGTGGAGAAGACAAAAAAGGAGAAAGTCTCACATCAACGAGGCTAATCAATGAGCTATGGAGATGCCCATCAATTGATGTTAATGCAAGGAGTAGGGATTGCCATGCAACGGATGCACTAGAGCTAAGAATGCTCAACAAAAGAAAACTAGTGGGTGTGCATCCAACTTGCTTGCTCATGAAGACCTAGGGCATTTTGAGGAAGCCCATCGTTGGAATATACAAGCCAAGTTCTATAATGAAAAATTCCCACTAGTATGAACAAGACAACTTATGAGACTCACTATATGAAAATCATGGTGCTACTTTGAAGCACAATATATGAGACTCACTACATGAAAAACAAGGTGCTACTTTGAAGCACAAGTGTGGAAAAAGATATAGTAGCATTGCCCTTTTTATTTTCTCCTTCTTTTTTTGGGCCTTTCTTTCTTTTCTTTTTGGCCTTTCTCTCTCTTTTTTTTGATTGGGCAATGCTCTAATAATGATGATCATCACACTTCTATTGATTACAACATAACGATTACAACTCGATACTAGAACAAGATATGACTCTATATGAATGCCTCCGGCGGTGTATCGGGATGGTGCAATGAATCAAGAGTGACATGTATGAAAAATAATGCATGGTGGCTTTGCCACAAATACGATGTCAACTACAAGATCATGCAATGGCAATATGACAAAAGTAAAGCATGTCATGATGATGATGGTGATGGAAGTTGCATGGCAATATATCTCGGAATGGCTATGGAAATGCCATGATAGGTAGGTATGGTGGCTGTTTTGAGGAAGATATATGGAGGTTTATGTGTGAAAGAGCGTATCATATCACGGGTTTTGGATGCACCGGTGAAGTTTGCACCAACTCTCAATGTGAGAAAGGGCAATGCACGGTACCGAAGAGGCTAGCAAATGGCAGAAAGGTAAAAGTGCGTATAATCCATGGACTCAACATTAGTCAAAAGAACTCATATACTTATTGCAAAAATTTAGAAGTCATCAAAAATCAAGTACTACGCGCATGCTCCTAGGGGGATAGATTGGTAGGAAAAGACCATCGCTCGTCCCCGACCGCCACTCATAAGGATGCACAAGCCAGGTACACTTCATGCTTCAAATTTGTTACACAACTTTAACCATACGTGCATGCTACGGGACTTGCTAACTTAAACACAAGTATTTCTCAAATTCACAACTACTCAACTAGCACGACTATGATATTATCACCTCCATATCTCAAAACAATTATCAAGCATCAAACTTATCTTAGTATTCAACGCACTCAAAAGAAAGTTTCACATATCTTGAATACCAAGTATATTAACATTAAGCGAATTACCATGCTATTAATGACTCTCAAAATAATCTATGTGAAACATGAGAGTTCATCTATTTCTTAAAAATAAAACTACCACCATGCTCTAAAAGGTATAAGTGAAGCACTAGAGCAAACAACAAACTACTCCAAAAGATATAAGTGAAGATCAATGAGTAGTCGACTAATTATGTAACTATGTGAAGACTCTCCCATTTAATAATTTCAGATCTTGGTATTGTATCCAAACAGCAAGCAAAACAAAATAAAATTACATGACTCTCCAAGCAAAACACATATCATGTGGTGAATAAAAATATAGCTCCAAGTAAAGTTACCGATGAACGAAGACGAAAGAGGGGATGCCTTCCGGGGCATCCCCAAGCTTAGGCTCTTGGTTGTCCTTGAATATTACCTTGGGGTGCCTCGGGAATCCCCAAGCTTAGGCTCTTTCCACTCCTTATTCCATAATCCATCGAATCTTTACCCAAAACTTGAAAACTTCACAACACAAAACTTAAAGTAGAAAACTCGTAAGCTCCGTTAGTATAAGAAAATAAATCACCACTTCAAGGTACTGTAATGAACTCATTATTTATTTATATTGGTGTTATACCTACTGTATTCCAACTTCTCTATGGTTTAGAAACTATTTTACTAGCCATAGATTCATCAAAATAAGTAAACAACACATGAAAAACAGAATCTGTCAAAAACAGAACAGTCTGTAGTAATCTGGATCAAACGTATACTTCTGTAACTCATAAAATTCTCAAATAAATTGCTGGACCTGATTAATTTATCTATTAATCATCTGAAAAAATAATTAACTAAATAGCACTCTCCAAATAAAAATGGCAGCAGTTCTCGTGAGCGCTAAAGTTTCTGTTTTTTACAGCATGATCAACAAGACTTTACCCAAGTCTTCCCAAAGGTTCTACTTGGCACAAACACTAATTAAAACATAAAAACACATCTAAAAAGAGTATAGATGAAATATTTATTACTAAACAGGAGCAAAAGGCAAGGAACAAAAATAAAGTTGGGTTGCCTCCCAACAAGCGCTATCGTTTAACGCCCCTAGCTAGGCATGATGATTTCAACGATGCTCACATAAAGGATAAGAATTGAAACATAAATAGAGCATCAAGAAGAATATGAATAGCACATTTAAGTCTAACCCACTTCCTATGTATAGGAATTTTGTGAGCAAACAACTTGTGGGGACAAGAATCAACTTGCATAGGAAGGTAAAACAAGCATAGCTTCAAAAATTTAAGCACATAGAGAGGAAACTTGATATTATTGCAATTCCTAAAAGCATATATTCCTCCCTCATAATAATTTTCAGTAGCATCATGAATGAATTCAACAATATAACCAGCACCTAAAGCATTATTTTCATGATCTACAAGCATAGAAAATTTACTACTCTCCACATAAGCAAAATTCTTCTCATGAATAATAGTGGGAGCAAACTCAACAAAATAGCTATCATGTGATTGAAAATTAAGATCAAGATGAGAAGTTTCATGGTTATCATTATTCTTTATAGCATACGTGTCATCACAATAATCATCATAGATAGGACGCATTCTTTCATCATAGTAAATTTGCTCATCAAAGCTTGGGGGACAAAAAATATCATCTTCATCAAACATAGCTTCCCCAAGCTTGTGGCTTTGCATATCATTAGCATCATGGATATTCAAGGAATTCATACTAACAACATTGCAATCATGCTCATCATTCACATATTTAGTGCCAAACAATTTAGAGATTTCTTCTTCTAGCACTTGAGCACAATTATCCTTTCCATCATACTCACGAAAGATATTAAAAAGGTGAAGTGTATGAGACAAACTTAATTCCATTTTTTATTATTTTCTTTTATAGACTAAACTAGTGATAAAACAAGAAACTAAAAGACTCGATTGCAAGATCTAAAGATATACCTTCAAGCACTCACCTCCCCGGCAACGGCGCCAGAAAAGAGCTTGATGTCTACTACGCAACCTTCTTCTTGTAGACGTTGTTGGGCCTGCAAGTGCACAGGTTTGTAGGACAGTAGCAAATTTCCCTCAAGTGGATGACCTAAGGTTTATCAATCCGTAGGAGGCGTAGGATGAAGATGGTCTCTCTCAAGCAACCATGCAACCAAATAACAAAGAGTCTCTTGTGTCCCCAACACACCCAATACAATGGTAAATTATATAGGTGCACTAGTTCGGCGAAGAGATGGTGATACAAGTGCAAAATAGATAGTACATACAGGTTTTTGTAAACTGAAAATATAAAAACAGCAAGGTAGCGAGTGGTAAAAGTGAGCGTAAACGGTATTGCAATGATAGGAAACAAGGCCTAGGGTTCATACTTTCACTAGTGCAAGTTCTCTCAACAATAATAACATAGATAGATCATATAACGAGCCCTCAACATGCAACAAAGAGTCACTCCGAAGCCACTAATAGCGGAGAACACACGTAGAGATTATGGTAGGGTACGAAACCACCTCAAAGTTATTCTTTCAAATCAATCCGTTGGGCAATTCCTATAAGTGTCACAAACAACCCTGGAGTTTTAACTAGAATAACACCTTAAGATACAAATCAACCAAAACCCTAATGCCACCTAGATACTCCATTGTCACCTCAAGTATCCGTGGGCATGATTATACGATATGCATCACACAATCTCAGATTTATCCAACCAACATAAAAGTACTTCAAATAGTGCCCCAAAGTTTCTACCGGAGAATCAAGAACGTGTGCCAACCCCTATGCATAGGTTCCCAATGTCACGAAACCCGCAAGTTGATCACCAAGACATACATCAAGTGTTCTCATAAAGACTCAATCCGATAAGATAACTTCAAAAAGGGGAAACTCAATTCATCACAAAGGAGTAGAGGGGGAGAAACATCATAAGATCCAACTACAATAGCAAAGCTCGGGATACATCAAGATCGTGCCATAGAGGAACACGAGAGAGAGATCAAACACATAGCTACTGGTACATACCCTCAGCCCCGAGGGAAAACTACTCCCTCCTCGTCATGGAGAGCACCAGGATGATGAAGATGGTCACCGGTGATGGATCCCCCCTCCGGCAGGGTACCGGAAAGGGGTCCCGATTGGTTTTTGGTGGTTCTGGAGGCTTGCGGCGGCGGAGCTCCCGATCTATCTTCTGTTCTGGAAGTTTTAGGGTACGTAGGTATATATGGGTTGAGGGAGAACGTCGGTGGAGCTACGGGGGCCCCACGAGGCAGGGGGCGCGCCCTCCCGTATCTTCTGACGTGGGGTCCAAGTCCATCTGGTGGGTTTCCTTCCAAAAATAACTTCTCTAGTTGATTTCGTTCCGTTTTGACTCCGTCTGATATTCCTTTTCCTCGAAACACTGAAATAGGCATAAAACAGCAAATCTGGGCTGGGCCTCCGGTTAATAGGTTAGTCCCAAAAGTAATATAAAAGTGGATAATAAAGCCCAATATTGCCTAAAACAGTAGATAAAGTAGCATGGAGCAATGAAAAATTATAGATACGTTGGAGACGTATCAATACGTCTCCGTCGTATCTACTTTTTCAAACACTTTTGCCCTTGTTTTGGACTCTAACTTGCATGATTTGAATGGAACTAACCCGGACTGACGCTGTTTTCAGCAGAATTGCCATGGTGTTATTTATGTGCAGAAACAAACGTTCTCGGAATGACATGAAACTTCACGGAGCCACTTTTCAGAAAATAAGAAAAATACCTGCAAAAGATGAAGGCTAGGGGGCCCACCACCTCTCCACGAGGGTGGGGGGCGCGCCCCCCTACCTCGTGGGCCCCCTGTTGCCTCTCCGACTCCAACTCCATATATTGTGTTTCAGGGAGAAAAAAAATCAGAGAAAATAAATCATCACATTTTACGATACGGAGCCGTCGCAAAGCCCTAAAACCTCTCAGGAGGGCTGATCTGGAGTCCGTTCGGGGCTCCGGAGAGGGGAATTCGTCGCCATCGTCATCATCAACCATCCTCCATCACCAATTTCATGATGCTCACCGCCGTGCGTGAGTAATTCCATCGTAGGCTTGCTGGACGGTGATGGGTTGGATGGGATCTATCATGTAATCGAGTTAGTTTTGTTAGGGTTTGATCCCAAGTGTCCACTATGTTCTGAGATTGATGTTGCTATGACTTTGCTATGCTTAATGCTTGTCACTAGGGCCCGAGTGCCATTGATACGTCTCCAACGTATCTATAATTTTTGATTGCTCCATGCTATATTATCTACTGTTTTGGACATTATTGGGCTTTATTATCCACTTTTATATTATTTTTGGGACTAACCTATTAACCGGAGGCCCCGCCCAGAATTATTGTTTTTTGCCTGTTTTAGGGTTTCGAAGAAAAGGAATACCAAGCGGAATGAAACTTTCGGGAACGTGATTTTCTCACCAAATACAACTCAGGAGACTTGGACCCTACGTCAAGCCAGCTAACAAGAGCCCACGAGGTTGGGGGCGCACCTACCCCCCAGGCGCGCCCTCCACCCTCGTGGGGCCCATGTTGCTCCACCGACGTACTTCTTCCTCCTATATATATCCACGTACCCCCAAACGATCAGAACAGGAGCCAAAACCCTAATTCCACCGTCGTAACTTTCTGTATCCACGAGATCCCATCTTGGGGCCTGTTCCGGAGCTCAGCTGAAGGGGGCATCGATCACGGAGGGCTTCTACATCAACACCATAGCCTCTTCGATGAAGTGTGAGTAGTTTATTTCAGACCTACGAGTCCATAGTTAGTAGCTAGATGGCTTCTTCTCTCTTTTTGGATCTCAATACAATGTTCTCCCCCTCTCTTGTGGAGATCTATTCGATGTAATCTTCTTTTTGCAGTGTGTTTGTTGAGACCGATGAATTGTGGGTTTATGATCAAGTCTATCTATGAATAATATTTGAATCTTCTCTGAATTCTTTTATGTATGATTGGTTATCTTTGCAAGTCTCTTCGAATTATCAGTTTGGTTTGGCCTACTAGATTGATCTTTCATGCAATGGGAGAAGTGCTTAGCTTTGGGTTCAATCTTGCGGTGTCCTTTCCCGGTGACAGTAAGGGCAGCAAGGCACGTATTGTATTGTTGCCATCTAGGATAACAAGATGGGGTTTTCTTCATATTGCATGAGTCTATCCCTCTACATCATGTCATCCTGCTTAAGGCGTTACTCTATTTTAACTTAATACTCTAGATGCATGCTGGATAGCGGTCGATGAGTGGAGTAATAGTAGTAGATGCAGGCAGGAGTCGGTCTACTTGTCTCAGACGTGATGCCTATATACATGATCATACCTAGATATTCTCATAACTATGCTCAATTCTGTCAATTGCTCAACAGTAATTTGTTCACCCACCGTAGAATACTTATGCTCTCGAGAGAAGTCACTAGTGAAACCTATGGCCCCCGGGTCTATCTTTATCATATCAATCTCCTACTACTTAGTTATTTACTTTGCTTTTATTTTACTTTGCATCTTTATCATAAAAATACCAAAAATATTATCTTATCATATCTATCATATCTCACTCTCGTAAGTGGCCCTATAGGGATTGGCAACCCCTATTTGCGTTGGTTGCGAGGATTTTTTTTTTCTGCAGGTACGAGGGACTTGCGCGTAGCCTCCTACTGTATTGATACCTTGGTTCTCAAAAACTAAGGGAAATACTTACGCTACTTTGCTGCATCATCCCTTCCTCTTCGGGGAAAACCAACGTAGTGCTAAAAGAGGTAGCAAGAAGGATTTCTGGCGCCGTTGCCGGGGAGGTCTACGCAAAAGTCAACATGCCAAGTACCCATCACATACCCTTATCTCCTGCATTACATTATTTTCCATTTGCCTCTCGTTTTCCTCTTCCCCACTTCACCCTTGCCGTTTTATTCGCCCTCTCTCTCTCTCTATCCTCCCTCTCTTTCTCTATTTGCCTCTTTTTGCCCATTTCTTGTTTGCTCGTATGGCTGGAATAGTTGTTTATTTATTACTAAACAGAGAACCTAAGATCTATGGATCCTCATTATAACACCCTCGATGCGACTATAGCTCCCACGTGTCGAGGCACGACTTAGAGACATAATCGCATTGAAGGCATATGTCGCAAGTAAGGTAATCTTTACACATCCCATGTAATATAATAATAAAGGGGAGATAACATAGTTGGCTTACACTCGCCACGTCAATCAAGGTACATAAATAACATTACATCATCCAGACACTCATGGCCACTACGGCGCCAAAATAAAAGATAACCCAACATGCGACACGGTCCCGATCACCCCCAACTGGGCACCACTACTGATCATCAGGAAAAGAAACATAATAACGTTGAGAGTCCTCGTCGAACTCCCACTTGAGCTCGAGCGCGTCACCTGGAGCGGAATCGTCAGGCCCTGCATCTGATGTAATAGTAAACTGTGAGCCACAGGGACTCAGCAATCTCGCACCCTCGCGATCAAGACAATTTAAGCTTATAGGTAAGGCAAGGTAAATATAAGTGGAGCTGCAGCAAGCGACTAGCATATATGGTGGCTAACCTGTCCGCAAAATAGAGCGAGAAGAGGGGGCAAAGCGCGAGCGAGAAACTAGAGATCAACCTGCGCAAACATTACTCCAACACCGTGTCCACTTCCCGGACTCCACCGAGAAGAGGCCATCTCGGTAACACACTCAGTTGATTCATTTTAATTAAGTTAAGGCTCAAGTTATCTACAACCGGACATTAACAAATTCCCATCTGCCCATAACCGCGGGCACGGCTTTCGTAAGTTCAAATCCCTGCAGGGGAGTCCCAACTTAGCCCATGAGAAGCTCTCACGGTCAACGAAGGAATAGACCTCCTCCCAAGACGTTCCGATCAGACTCGGTATCTCGGTTCTTCAAGACACTTCGACAGGTTAAAACAAGACCAGCAACACCGCCCGAATGTGCCGACAAATCCCGATAGGATCTGCACATATCTCGTTCTCAGGGCACACTCAGATGAGCCAGACGTCGGGTAGGCCAGCCCAGAGTTGCCCCTGGTAGCCCCGGACATCGCTCGGTTGGACCAACACTCAGAGGAGCATTGGCCCGGGGGGGCTAAATAAGATGACCCTCGGGCTCCGGAAACCCAAGGGAAAAGAGGCTAGGTGGCAAATGGTAAAACCAAGGTTGGGCATTGCTGGAAAAGCTTTAATCAAGGCGAACTATCAAGGGGTTCCCATTATAACCCAACCGCGTAAGGAACGCAAAATCCGGGAACATAACACCGATATGACGGAAACTAGGGCGGCAAGAGTGGAACAAAACACTAGGTGAGAGGCCGAGCCTTCCACCCTTTACCAAGTATATAGACGCATTAAGATAACAAGATAATATAATGATATCCCAACAAGTAAATAAATGTTCCAACAAGGAACGGCCTCCAATCTTCACCTGCAACTAGCAATGCTATAAGAGGGGCTGAGCAAAGCGGTAACATAGCCAATCAACAGTTTGCTAGGACATGGTGGGTTAGAGGTTTGACATGGCAATTTGGGAGGCTTGAAAGCAAGTGGTAGGCATCGTAGCATTGGCATAGCAAAAGAGCGAGCATCTAGCAAAGCAAAGATAGTAGTGATTTCGAGGGTATGATCATCTTTCCTGCAAAGTTGTCAGAGTTGACTGGATCCTCGAAAGCAAACTCAACGGGCTCCTCGTTAGTGAACTCGTCTCCCGGCTCTACCCAAACAAGACAAACAAGCAACAAGGATACAATCAACCACGTGCAAGGATCAAACAATATGATGCAAGGATGGTATGCTATGCGGGATGCGATGCGGGATGCATATGCGAGAATTGACAAGGGATGCATGAACCTGGCCTCAACTTGGAAATCCAAGTGTGCCACTGTAAAGATGAGATGAAATCGCTTGAAAACTATATAAAGATCACCAGAATCGGAGTTACGGTTTGGAAATGGCAAGCAAAACAAATATGACACCGGTCTGCGATTTACAGCAAGTAGCCATCTAAATGCATTGAGATGAACATGCTACAGCACCCAAACATGACAACAAAATACATGGCAGGGATGCATTCAAGATGCTTAACAAAAGTCTAGCACTGAGCTATGGCCAAATCATCTACTAACAGGTTCAAACAAGCATGGCAAAAATGCATATGGCAAACAGATCTCAGACTTAGTGAAATTAACACTTGTCTGGAATTTCAGATCAGGTATCTCTCTTCGGAGCAACAAACTATATGCTACAAGACCTGAACATGGCAAAGTAAAGCATGGCATGGAGCTACTCAAAGAGCTTAACAAAAGTCCCTTAGTGACCTTGAGCCAAAAGGGATTAGAAAATACAATTGCAAGCATGTGAACATGGCAAAAATATAATCAGATCACAGACTTAGTGAAAACTGGCGCATGCTGAAAACAGATATCAAGTAGGCATGTTTACGAGCTCGATGCACTCACTACGGAGCAAGACATGTAAAGCTAAGCATACATCTATCAAGAACACACAAAATGCAAGCTAGACCTGGCAATAACAATAGCATAGCATGCACGGATCAACTACAACATCATCGGCAAAATTGCAAACAAGTTGACAATCTGCCCAGATTCACAAAGTAGTAAAAGTAGAGCTCGATTGACTCAAGCTAGGGTGCTCCATAATTGCAACCAAAGACATGGATAGATAGAGCACTACAAGATTAAAAAAACATCCTTACTGATCATCCTCAAAAGAGGCACGGATCACTCGGAAACAACATGAACATATGGCCATATGAAATAAACAGATCAAGGACTTAGTGGATGCTAAGTCCCTGAAATCAGCACTTCCAAGTGCCTCACTTCGCAAGCTTGCACTAGTCACCATACACATTACAAAAATACATGGGTTGCACCTCTGCAAAGATGAAAAAACCCTTAACAAAACATATGTAGAGCTCATGGGCATATCATGCACACAATAAACATGGTAAAAATGACAAATATCTAAATGGAGCAGCAGATCTGACAATTATCTCAAGTAGCCCTCTTCTAACAGCATTTCGGGCATCAAGATGAACTCAAATGAAAAGGATGCAATGGAATGAAATGATGTACTCTCTGAGACGAACATTTTGATATGCTATAAGCCAAAAATGGAGTTACGGATGTGGAGATACGACACGATGAACAGGAGCACATGGATCTAGGATTTTTGGGACTTAGAAGAAAAAACCACCTCGCGGAAAAAGTCAACTCCGACGGGTCGAGGCCGGATCCGTCTTCTCCGGCGACGGTGAGGTCCGAACGCGGCGAGGGAGGCCGGGGAGCGGCCGGATCTGGCTCCGGGAGGCGGCAGACGGCGCCGAGACGGCGAGTGGCGGGGCGGCGGCTTGCGGCGCCGGAGTGGGCCGGCGTTGATGGCGGCGGGCGGCGGGACGCAGCGCCGGCGAGGTGGCGGCGGGGTCCCGGCGACGAGGCGGAGGCGGCGCAGCGCGGGCGGCGCTCGGGCGGCGGGGAGGCGGGCGAAGCGGCGCGGGGACTCGGGCCGAGAGGGCCGCGGTCGGGCCCCGCGGGCCGGCGCGGTGGGAGGGGCGGCGCGCCACGTGGCGATCTCTGAGAGGGTGCGGGCGGCGGCGGACGTTGTCCGGCGCCGGCGGACACGTCCGGCGCGCGGAGATGAGCGGGGAGCTAGGGTTAGGGTCGACTTGATCCGAACATTTCGGGGAGGAGGCTATATTTATAGGTAGAGGGAGCTAGGAGAGTCCAAATGAGGTGCGGTTTTCGGCCACGCGATTGTGATCGAATGCTCTAGATGATGGAGCAGGTTTAGGTGGGTTTTGGGCCAAATTGGAAGGGTGTTAGGCTGCAACACACACGAGGCCTTTTCGGTCCCTTGGTTAACCGTTGGAGTATCAAACAAAGTCCAAATGATACGAAACTTGACAGGCGGTCTACCGGTAGTAAACCAAGGCTGCTTGGCAAGTCTCGGTCCAATCCGGAAATGTTTAATCCCCACACACGAAAGAAAGCTAGAAATGACCACCGGAGGAGAACGAAGCGCCGGAATGCAAAACGGACAACGGGGAAAATGCTCGAATGCATGAGATGAACACGTATGCAAATGGAATGCACATGATGACATGATATGCGATGCATGACAAAGATAACAACACACGGAGACAAAAACCCGAACCCGAGAAAATAAAATAACTTAACGCCGGAAACGGCAAGAGTTGGAGTACAAATTGGGAAAGATACATCCGGGGTGTTACACTCATCCACTTGCTAATCTTTTTAAGAGATCCAATTATGATGAACCAATTGCTAGTGAGTTTTGTGCACTAGATTATCTTTATGAAGTTTTGCTTGAAATTCGTGTATCTGAAAAGTGTGATGAATTACTTTATGAAGCGATTCACGATAGATCTTTGAATAAAAAGCATGATTGCAATTATTTTACTATAAATTCTCTTGATGTCAATTGTGCTAATAATATGCAAAACCCTAAGCTTGGGGATGCTAGTTTTGATATGTCTACTACTTGTTGTAATGATCATGATTGGGGTGATTCTTCTTATGATATTGAAAATTTATTTAAGCCCATGATGAATATGAGATTGATAATAGTGTTTGCAATATTATTGAAAGTGTGTTTGGAAGAGTGTCAACTTTAGATCCCACATATTTGGAGAATGTTCAATCTTATGAAAGTTCTGATAAAAGTGGGTTTGGAAAGGTCATGTCTTTAGTTAATGTTAATCCCACTATTTTTTTTTTTTGAACACAGTTAATCCCACTATTTTGGAAGAGTGCAAACTTTGCATGCATATGGATCGTGTTGAAAATATTTTGTGTGATAGCTATTTTGTTGAATTTGCTTATGATCCCTCATGCAATTATTATGAGAGAGGAAAATATGATGGTAGAAATTTTCATGTTACTAAATTACTTCTCGTTATGTTGAGATTGCTATTGTTTCTTTCCGCTTCCTTGCATATGCTAGTTTTTGCTTGCCTTGGTAATGTGTTTGCCTATAAGATGCCTATGCATAGGAAGTATGTTAGACTTATATGTGTTTGTCACATGCTTTATGATGCTCTCTTTGTGCTTCAATTCTTGTCTTTCATGTGAGCATCATTAAAATTATCAATGCCTACCTTTAAGGATTTAAAGAAAAGCGCTTGTTGGGAGTCAACCCAATATTTATCCTTACTGTTATGTAATAAATAAATTATTTAGCCTCTGTTTTGGTTGTGTTTTTTGTGTTTAATTAGTGTTTGTGCCAAGTAGAACCGTTGGGAAGACTTGGGGAAAGTCTTGTTGAACTTGCCGTAAAAAATAGAAACTTTAGCGCTCACGAGAACTGCTGCCATTTTTATTTGGAGAGTGCTATTTAGTTAATTCTTTTTGAAGATGATTAATAGATAAATTACTCACGTCCAGAAATTTATTTTAGAATTTTTGGGGTTCCAGATCTTGTGGTAGCTATAGATTACTACAGACTGTTCTGTTTTTGACAGATTCTGTTTTGCATGTGTTGTTTGCTTATTTTGATGAATCTATGGCTAGTAAAATAGTTTATGAACCATAGAGAAGTTGGAATACAGTAGGTATAACACCCATATAAATAAATAATGAGTTCATTACAGTACCTTGAAGTGGTCTTTTGTTTTCTTTCGCTAACGGAGCTCACGAGTTTTCTACTTTAAGTTTTGTGTTGTGAAGTTTTCAAGTTTTGGGTAAAGATTTGATGGATTATGGAACAAGGAGTGGCAAGAGACTAAGCTTGGGGATTCCCATGGCACCCCCAAGATAATCTAAGGATACATAAAATACAAAGCTTGGGGATGCCCCGGAAGGCATCCCCTCTTTCGTCTACTTCTATCGGTAACTTTACTTGGAGCTATATTTTTATTTACCACATGATATGTGTTTTACTTGGAGCGTCTTGTATGATTTGAGTCTTTGATTGTTAGTTTACCACAATCATCCTTGCTGTACACACCTTTTGAGAGATCCATACATGATTTGGAATTTGTTAGAATACTCTATGTGCTTCGCTTATATCTTTTGAGTTATATAATTTTGCTCTAGTGCTTCACTTATATCTTTTAGAGCACGGTGGTGGATTTGTTTTATAGAAACTATTGATCTCTCATGCTTAACTTAGATTATTTTGAGAGTCTTAATAGCATGGTAATTTGCTTAAAATCCTACTATGCTTGGTATGCAAGATTAATAATAAAACTTTCTTATGAGTGTGTTGAATACTAAAGAGAAGTTTGATGCTTGATGATTGTTTTGAGACATGGAGGTAATAATATCAAAGTCGTGCTAGTTGAGTAGTTGTGAAATTGAGAAATACTTGTGTTGAAGTTTGCAAGTCCCGTAGCATGCACGTATGGTAAATGTTATGCAACAAATTTGAAACATGAGGTGTTATCTGATTGTCTTCCTTATGAGTGGCGGTCGGGGACGAGCGATGGTCTTTTCCTACCAATCTATCCCCCTAGGAGCATGCGCGTAGTACCGAGGTTTTTGATGACTTGTAGATTTTTGCAATAAGTATGTGAGTTCTTTATGACTAATGTTGAGTCCATGGATTATACGCACTCTCACACTTCCATCCTTGCTAGCCTCTTCGGTACCGTGCATTGCCCTTTCTCACATTGAGAGTTGGCGCAAACTTCACCGGTGCATCCAAACCCCGTGATATGATACGCTCTTTCACACATAAACCTCCTTATATCTTCCTCAAAACATCCACCATACCTACCTATTATGGCATTTCCATAGCCATTCCGAGATTGCCATGCAACTTTCCATCATTCCGTTCATCATGACACATTCATCATTGTCATATTGCTTAACATGATCATGTAGTTGACATAGTATTTGTGGCAAAGCCACCGCTCATAATTCTTTCATACATGTCACTCTTGGTTCATTGCATATCCCGGTACACCGCTGGAGGCATTCATATAGAGTCATCTTTGTTCTAGTATTGATTTGTAATCATTGAGTTGTAAATAAATAGAAGTGTGATGATCATCATTTTCTAGAGCATTGTCCCAAGTGAGGAATAAAAAAAGAGGAAAGGCCATAAAAAAGAGAAAGGCCATAAAAAAGAGAAAGGCCATAAAAAAGAGAAAAGGCCAAAAAAAGAAAAAAAATAAGAGAAAAAGAGAGAAGGGACAATGTTACTATCCTTTGCCACACTTGTGCTACAAAGTAGCACCATGATCTTCATAGTAGAGAGTCTCTCATGTTATCACTTTCATATACTAGTGGGAATTTTTCATTATAGAGCTTGGCTTGTATATTCCAACAATGGGCCTCCTCAAGTGCCCTAGGTCTTCGTGAGCAAGCAAGTTGGATGCACACCCACTAGTTTCTTTTGTTGAGCTTTCATACATTTATAGCTCTAGTCCATCCGTTGCATGGTAATCCCTACTCCTTGCATTAACATCAATCGGTGGGCATTTCCATAGCCCATTGATTAGCCCCGTTGATGTGAGACTTTCTCCTTTTTTGTCTTCTCCACATAACCCCCCTCATTATATTCTATTCCACCTATAGTGTTATGTCCATGGCTCGCGCTCATATATTGCGTGCAAGTTTATAGGTTAGAGATTACTAAAGTATGAAACAATTGCTTGGCTTGTCATCGGGGTTGTGCATGATGATAGCATTCTTGTGTGACGAAAATGAAACATGACTAAACCATATGATTTTGTAGGGATGAACTTTGTTTGGCCATGTTATTTTGAAAAGACATAATTGCTTAGTTAGTATGCTTGAAGTATTATCATTTTTATGTCAATATGAACTTTTGTCTTGAATCTTTCGGATCTGAATATTCATACCACAATTAAGAAGAATTACATTAAAATTATTCCAAGTAGCACTCCGCATCAAAAAATCTGTTTTTATCATTTACCTACTCGAGGACGAGCAAGAATTAAGCTTGGGGATGCTTGATACGTCTCCAACGTATCTATAATTTTTGATTGCTCCATGCTATATTATCTACTGTTTTGGACATTATTGGGCTTTATTATCCACTTTTATATTATTTTTGGGACTAACCTATTAACCGGAGGCCCGGCCCAGAATTGTTGTTTTTTTGCCTGTTTTAGGGTTTCGAAGAAAAGGAATATCAAACGGAGTCCAAACAGAATGAAACCTTCGGGAACGTGATTTTCTCACCGAATACAACTCGCGAGATTTTGACCCTACGTCAAGCCAGCTAACAGGAGCCCACGAGGTAGGGGCGCGCCTACCCCCCCCCCCCCAGGCGCGCCCTCCACCCTCGTGGGGCCCCTGTTGCTCCACCGACGTACTTCTTCCTCCTATATATATCCACGTACCCCCAAACGATCAGAACAGGAGCCAAAACCCTAATTCCACCGCCGTAACTTTCTGTATCCACGAGATCCCATCTTGGGGCCTGTTCCGGAGCTCCGTCGGAGGGGGCATCGATCACGGAGGGCTTCTACATCAACACCATAGCCTCTCCGATGAAGTATGAGTAGTTTACTTCAGACCTACGGGTCCATAGTTAGTAGCTAGATGGCTTCTTCTCTCTTTTTGGGTATCAATACAATGTTCTCCCCCTCTCTTGTGGAGATCTATTCGATGTAATCTTATTTTTGCGGTGTGTTTGTTGAGACCGATGAATTGTGGGTTTATGATCAAGTCTATCTATGAATAATATTTGAATCTTCTCTGAATTCTTTTATGTATGATTGGTTATCTTTGCAAGTCTCTTTGAATTATCAGTTTGGTTTGGCCTACTAGATTGATCTTTCTTGCAATGGGAGAAGTGCTTAGCTTTGGGTTCAATCTTGCGGTGTCCTTTCCCGGTGACAGTAAGGGCATCAAGGCACATATTGTATTGTTGCCATCGAGGATAACAAGATGGGGTTTTCTTCATATTGCATGAGTCTATCCCTCTACATCATGTCATCTTGCTTAAGGCGTTACTCTGTTTTAACTTAATACTCTAGATGCATATTGGATAGCGGTCGATGAGTGGAGTAATAGTAGTAGATGCAGGCAGGAGTCGGTCTACTTGTCTCGGACGTGATGCCTATATACATGATCATACCTAGATATTCTCATAACTATGCTCAATTCTGTCAATTGCTCAACAGTAATTTGTTCACCCACCGTAGAATACTTAGGCTCTCGAGAGAAGCCACTAGTGAAACCTATGGCACCGGGGTCTATCTTTATCATATCAATCTCCTACTACTTAGTTATTTACTTTGCTATTTACTTTGCTTTTATTTTACTTTGCATCTTTATCATAAAAATACCAAAAATATTATCTTATCATATCTATCAGATCTCACTCTCGTAAGTGGCCCTATAGGGATTGACAACCCCTATTTGCGTTGGTTGCGAGGATTTATTTGTTTTGTGCAGGTACGAGGGACTTGCGCGTAGCCTCCTACTAGATTGATACCTTGGTTCTCAAAAACTGAGGGAAATACTTACGCTACTTTGCTGCATCATCCCTTCCTCTTCGGGGAAAACCAACGCAATGCTAAAAGAGGTAGCAACCATGATTTCAGATCTGAACCTATTATGTTTTCATCAATATATGAGTGTTCTTGATCCTATCTTGCAAGTCTATAGTCGCCTATTATGTGTTATGATCCGTTAACCCGAAGTGACAATAATCGGGATACTTACCGATGATGACCGTAGTTTGAGGAGTTCATGTATTCACTATGTGTTAATGCTTTGTTCCGGTTCTTTATTAAAAGGAGGCCTTAATATCCCTTAGTTTCCGTAAGGACCCCGCTGCCACGGGAGGGTAGGACAAAAGATGTCATGCAAGTTCTTTTCCATAAGCACGTATGACTATATTCGGAATACATGTCTACATTATATCAATGAACTGGAGCTAGTTCTGTGTCACCCTAGGTTATGACTGTTACATGATGAACCGCATCCGGCATAATTCTCCATCACCGATCCATTGCCTACGAGCTTTCCATATATTGTTCTCCGCTTATTTACTTTTCCGTTGGTATTGCTACCATCACTACAAAATACCAAAAATAATACTTCTACTACTGTTACCTTTTGCTACCGTTATCACTACTATCACATTACTTTGCTACTAAATACTTTGTTGCAGATATTAAGTTTCCAGGTGTGGTTGACTTGACAACTCAGCTGCTAATACTTGAGAGTATTCTTTGGCTCCCCTTGTGTCGAATCAATAAATTTGGGTTGAATACTCTACCCTCGAAAACTGTTGCGATCCGCTATACTTGTGGGTTATCACGGAGCAGAAGGGGCACCAAGCGAACGAGCGACATCCCAGACCTCATTGATAACGACGTCGGCGTAGATGCCGGCGCCATCAATGCGGTGGAACAACAGGTGGTGAGGGATGTGCTGGAGGGCCTCCACCTTGACCAGCACGAAGATGCTTGAAAACTCGCTGCCATGCAGACAGGCATGCTCAACCCTGAAGAGGCTGGCGAAGCCGGCTACGTTGGCCGCGACGCCCCGCCTGTTCCAGAGCTCGAGGGGCAGCTTCTCCAGAGAAAGGTTCACCACATGGCGGAAGGAGAAGGAGAAGGCGTTGTTGCCCGCATTATGCGGCAGGATGTGAACCAAGCGGTTTCCAACCTCCAGCGGGCTGGCACGCATGGCGTGGGCCTGCTCAGACTCCCGCTGGAACACCACAAAGGCGGTGCCCACAGCAGAGCCAGCGAAACGGACCGCCGAGGTGCCAAGAAGCTACCGGAAAACACGTCGGAGCCATGGCAGGAACGCATCTCTAGGAGGGGAGATGTTGACCAAACAGACTAGGGAGTTTTGGTCGGAGACCATGGGTTAGTGGACATCGAGCGAGGTGGGGCGATCGAGCACAACGGGCTCCATGGCGGTGCGGGAGCTGGGAGCTAGGTGGAGAGGAAGCAGGTCAAGCGAGGGGGCGGAGGCAGTAGTGTCTATGCAGGAGACGGCCTAGGGTGTGGTATATAAGGTTGTAGGCGAGGACGGGGCAGAGCGCAAGGAACGCAAGGGGCACTGGAAGCTGAGGTGACCGATGGCGCGGGAGAGCCAGCAAACAGCCGGATCCCGGCAATCCCGCCTGCGGTGACAGCACGAGAGACATCGAAAACAACGACGGTGCATGTCCCGGGGCTTCCCGTATCTAAAAAGCAGATTAGGCGCCGCACGCGAGGCAGGAGCAGAAGCATCCTTGGCAGGATTAGAGAGCAAAGCGTCTCTATAGGGCGTGGGGCTGCCCAAGGTCAGATGAGCCTGCTGGACGCCGTCTCGGTCAGCCGGAACGTTGCCAAGCGATCTGGCATGATCAAGAGTGCGATCTTCTGCGGATTGGCTAACAAGGCGGCGGCGCCAGCGGAGTTAAGGAGATGTTGCAGGTAATCAATTGATTACACTCGGGCGTGCTGCTGCATGCAGCCGCAGGCTCAGCGGGAAGACAAGCGCTGCCTCCCCCGAAAACCTAGGCATGCGAACAGGACGCAATCAAGCGATCACTACCCTGATGCCTAGGCGCGAAGCCAGGGCGGGGCCCAAGCAGGGACGGCAGCAAAGAGTTGGCGAGCCAAGCATCATGGCATGAACAGGGCGTGAGCTCAGACGCATGCATGGCAAGCGGACGAGCAGAAGGGGCCGAGCTGGAAAGCGACATCTTAACAGAAATGATGTCGGACCTCCAGCAATCACGGAGCACTATCTCTTTGGCAATGCACTCATGCGCAACATGGAAAAGAAAAAAAACCACTCGGACAACGGCTGACCCAGTAGCCGTTGGCGTGGCCTCCGAACCAGCTGACCAGGAGCGAGGCAAAGAATGCAGGGGAGAAAGAAACACCTTCGTTGACAACGGCGGCCAGCACACCGGCGGGGCGGCTGCGACCCGCCACCGCCTCGACAGTCTCGCAGCCATACTTGGCCAGCATGGCATCCTCGAAGCAGAGACCAACCATGGAGCCCCACAAGAAGCGAGCGAAAGCCAGCAGCCAGCAAAGCTAGGACAAACTAGAAGCGAGCAAGGCATGCATCAAGGAGGGAGAGGGGAAGGCAAGCATCAAACCAGAGAGGGGTTGCAGCTCAGACTTACACCAGAAGAACTTACAGCGGAGAAACAAGGTTGGCCGGCGAAGGGACAAAGCTATGGCAGTTCGTGAGCTAAACCCTAATGGCGGCGCGGCGGAGTACTCAGCGGGAAGTGGCTGCTGTGGCTAGGAGCAGCGCACGACAGGAAGGTGGACGCCGTATCCACGTGGAGCACGGCGTGTTCTGTGGCCGCCGGCGCCGGATTGGCGGACGGTGGGAGTGCACTCGCCTCCTAGCAGCTCTCTCTCCTATGGACCCAGATCGGACGCTATTAACTCATCTTGTTTCTTTGATTGCCACCAACCTACCTCTACTGCTTCCGGAGAAGAGAAGACCACATTGCATAGTTTGTACTACCTTTCACAGCAATGTTCTTGTGAATATATCTTCGCAGATGCACATTGTATAGCATCCCTAAATTATTTCACAATTTTTGGAAACTCAGAAAACATGAGGTGTGAGAATATGAGTTGCACATGCGATTAGTTGCCATATTACTTTCCCATGGTCTCAATGACCAACAAAAGAATCACTTACCGAAAGTATAATGCTATCCATGAAAAGAGTAGCATATTGCAATGGGTGGCAAATTAGCAACTTAATAGTAAAAAAGTAGTAGTTCAAAATTAAGGAGTGTGGATTCGGTGCCTGGTCATGAACAGTAAAATCAAATAAAATACCAAACAAATTCAAAAGAATATGAAACTTTTTGGCATCCAAGATGCCCGAACGAGTGATGTGAGTGCAAAAATTCGTGTGTGTTTGGACATTTGAGGAGGTTGTGACAAAAAAACAAAAAATGGCTTCAAAAGAAACTTCAAAAAAGAGCACTATTTGGATCCGATTTTTTTTGGTCTAAGGTCCTAGAATGTCCAAACACCACGAACATTTGCCCGCTCCTCGAGCACCTGAGCATCTTCGATGATTCTTTTTACTTTTTTTTTTAGATTTACTGTTCATCAATGTGAGATGAGCCCAGGCTCATACGCGTATTACCGAAAATTGAGCAACTTAATAGTAGTTCAAAATGATATGCTAATGCTGGAACAAACTCAAGGGCTTAACTTAGTAGTAGTTCAAAAAGTAAAGCCACATTCAGGATCGTAACTGATGTATCCAAATTAAAAATGAGTTTACAGCTGCGTAAGATCAAATGCAAAAAAGATGCGAGTAGAAACATGTAAGCATATGCAACTGATTCATCTGTACAACACGCCACTCCAGTCTATTATCAGCTCAAACACATACCATGCATATCCTTCATTGTATCATGTGAACTGGATTGCTTTTCCAAAATCCGCTCTGTAGTGAAAAGAGAGCGAAATGTAATCAACACTCCAAACTCCAAGTAAGTGTCACCGCTTGGAATAAGCCGTTAGCTATCTCAAAAACAATCAACAACTCAAAAAAAAAACTCCAAGTAAGTGTCTTTACAAAAGAATGCAGTTCCGCTGTCTTTACAAAATCTGATGGTTTCACTCATCAAGGGCAAGATATTCTCTGTGTGCCGAAACACCCCTCGGCAATTTTAATTGCCCTTCAACTTCTCCCCGAGGATTTTGTTCAATAAAACAGGACTTGCTTTACCTTTCGATGCTTTCATCACCTGGAATCAATTTAAATAATATGATCAGCTATCGGGACTGCAGGGGCAAAAGAATATAGTGAGGGAACACAGCTCCAGATTCAAAAATATCATAAACCTGGCCAGCGAAAAATCCCTGCAACTTGGTTTTCCCAGCCCGATACTGCTCAAGTTGCTTTGGATTCTCGGCGAGTACTTTATCTACCATGGCCTCAATTGCTGCTGGATCTGCT
This sequence comes from Triticum urartu, assembly GCF_056163025.1. Lineage (NCBI taxonomy): Eukaryota > Viridiplantae > Streptophyta > Magnoliopsida > Poales > Poaceae > Triticum > Triticum urartu. The sequence continues at coordinate 404,876,600 of NC_141874.1, forward strand.
ATCTGTCATATCCAGTAGTACAGTTTTTCACTCAGAAAAAACCCAGGCAAAAATTAAAGGCACTGAAATCTCATCTGCTACAGTAGAAGTAATATAGTAAATCAGAAGGGTGCATCGATTTTTTTTTCTCATTAGCTTCACGATGTTTGTTACTACTTGATTATTCCTCAGCACAGCAGGGCCGCAGTGATCATAATATCTGACGACATTCAAACTACTGTGATTCGAAATGGTTCTAGTATGACCACATTACCTGAACCAAATCTTTCTCCTCTATCACTGACTTAACAGTTCCGCCTTTGGTAATGAGCTCAACAAGAATCTGCAAGGGCGGAATCGGAAATGGTATTATAAACTAACTATGACTAATGGTACTAAAACCTAACAAGACTGCAAGTTTTTATAACAGAAAGTGTCATGAAGGCATGCAAAATATTTCAGAATAACTGAAGTACTAAAGTTCATTCTTGTGCAATCTGCAAAAAATTCCCCAGAGGCAGCAGCGGAAACAGATAGTGTTTCCTTTCGTATTTTGAAACTTATCTTTATCATAGCCACCCAACTATGCAAATCTTATTTCTTTTTGTAACTGAAAACTATGCAAATCTTCAGACTGACATAGTGCAAAAGAAACTGTCAAAATTCAAGTTTTGGCCATCATAATCAGTGCAGCACCATCAAATGGAAGAGACTGCAAACAACCCAGAAGTGCTTCAACCAAATCAAAGTCCAAAAGGCGTGACACACAAACAACAATACTTAAGAATAGTTACCTCCTTGCCAATCTTCCCACTGATAGTACCATTCTTTATGAATGCAATCAGTTCAGAAAGCTCAAGAGGTGTTAGTTTAATTTCATCAATAGAGAGCTTTTCATTCTTCAGATAAGCCGTAATGTCACCCATGATCCAATTAGCAGCCAGCTTTGCATCAGCACCATGCTCAAGTGTAGAATCAAAGAAATGAGCAACCTGGGAGGAACATACACATATCACACTTTGAAATACACTTCAGTAACATAACATGCATGACAAAGTAAAAATGAGAGTAATACAGAAGATAATTACAATATCGTCGTTAGCAAGGAAAATAACATCTTGCATGCTGAGCCCCATGTTCTCATAACGCCTACGCTTTGCCTCTGGAAGCTCCGGCATTGAATTACGAATTTCATCAATGTAATCACTAGTCAGAACAACTTCAGGAAGATCAGGCTCAGGAAAATATCTGTAGTCGGCAAGTCCCTCCTTTTTCCGCATTGTAAAAGTTTTCTGAGTGCAGACAATGAAACGAATTTAAAGATGGTAGAAAAAGACCAATAGGTGAAAACAGAAGTCAACCAGCAAGGTGAGGCAACAACCTGAGAAGATTCATCCCATAGACGGGTTTCCTGTACAATTTTGTCAGCCTGGCTTTCTTTGTGAAGAAGAATCTGTCGGGCTATCTCATAATCTATTGCCCTACTTATTTCAGAAAATGAGTTCATATTCTTTATTTCAACCTGTCAGAAATTAGAATTGAAAGAAGCATGTGACGCCACATTGTCATCTTACAATAGCTACAAAAACTCAGAAGTTATCGCCTTTTAAAATAATAATGGTCCTGTTGTAATGTCCATGGTTGCTAAGATTTCCTGATCTGTGCCAACGGAATTAGCAGCATAGTTTGGTGTAGTTCATGACTCTCTGGCCACTTCTTTTAAGACAAGATTTATTTATCTCGAACACACATCTGAACGCTGTAATGTTGTAACTAGAAGACCACCAAAATAGTGGGAAACACAACATGTCCAAGGCACGAAAACAAAGACCAGAAAAATATAAGAAATAGGAGCCAAAAACTAACTAATAAAAGAAGAGAAATGCAAGAAAACAGGGGACTCAGCAAAGCCTCAGCAACTGCAGCTTTGGCAGGTTGAGCAGGCATGGCTGCCATCAAGTGGCCATGCATGCAGACGCAGCTCCCATAGACAACAGCCCCTGCCTGTTTCCATATTTCAGACTCATCAAGAATGGATTCAGCCAGCGTTGCACAATACAAGCGCGCTTGATTGAACAGACAGTCATTGCAGCATGCATGAAGGATTTTCATCTAGAATGAATTCAACCAATGACAAGACAGGACGTTTTGAAGGCAAAGAAAAATAACTCAGGATAATAAGGGAAAATATCTACAATTTTTACAAGCATACATGATTTTCTTTTCCTATACAAAGAAGTGAACCTCTAAAAAATTGAGATATTTCATGCATTCACCAAATGGCTAACCAAATAACTTCTGATTCTACCTACTCCCTCCGTTCCTAAATACAAGTCTTTGTAGAGATTCCACTATGGACTACATACGAAGCAAAATGAGTGAATCTACACTCCAAAATGCATCCACATTCATCCGTATGTGGTCCATAATGAAATCTCTACAAAGACTTATATTTAGGAACGGAGGGAGTATATAACATGCAATGTCAGTTTTATATATGATGTACTGAAAATATCTGAGAAAATCATAAAGGGATTTTATTGTTTAAACTGATAGCTTTGCAAGAAATCTAGGCTTTAATGGCCTAGCATGTGCTCCGGACATAAGTGTATCAACGAATCATCAGATCATAACACTGATGCAAATGTTGTCGGCATGGAATATATTAATACAGGATAAAAACAGTTGAGGAAGTCTAAAGTTTTGATGGTTACCTTTGTACCGAATTCTGATTGTCCAATAGGCCGGACAGATACATTCACATCACAGCGGAGGGAACCTTCCTGCATGTTGCCATTGCCCACTCCCAGGTATCTAACAACCCTTTGTATCTCAGCACCATACTCAGCAGCCTCTATGCCTGTCCTCATATCTGGCTCTGAGACAATCTCTAGCAAAGGGACGCCGGCTCTATTTAGGTCAACCTAGCCAACCAGAATAGCAACCACTTCAATGACTTTAAAGTTGTAGCTACCAGTACAATGAGCCAGTACATAATTGTTTGATGCTGAATTTGCTCTATTTATTACTTCTTCTCTCTATCTATGATTTTCTGTCAAAGATTGGAGGAGCTAGTGCACAAGCACATTGTCTAGCGATGCTTCCACATAACCACACATGTAATGACACCTTGTTACAGATTGCCCAAACCACATGTTCTTGTATCAGATTTGAGAAGGCCTCTTTGCTTCTATGAAAGGCAAAGATCTAAACAGTGATTTGACATCAAGTGCAATTAAGCTGCTCTTGCCCCATGATGTGTAGGATTTGAATTTATGTTTGATATGAGATTGGTACTTACCTTCTGTATGACAGAAAGTACAGTTTCCTCTTATTATATGCCCCCTCTAGCATCAAATGTACAAGAAACACAATTCCCTGTATTACTTGATCTTCTTAGTTACAGTCCAATGTGTCGGAGAGTTTGTCTCTTAAGTAAATTCCACGACTCCTCATCTTTAGCATTTATGAATGCATCGGTTTAGAAATGTACTGTTGCACTGTGGTGAATGTCAACTTTTCCATGATTCCAGGGCCATATCACAGAGCATCACATAATAGAATGAGAATAAAATATAACAGAAAACAGGTACTTAGTTAGGAAATACAAGGAAAACCTGAGAAAAACTCCCGGATTCAGAGTGAAGCAGCTTGCCAGCATCTTCTTCCATATGAACCCGCGTGACCCCAAATCGCCTGTGACCACCACCAAACTCCATTGGAATATCCAAATCAAGGTAACCCTTTTCAGCAATCGGAATGTCAAACTGCGAAATCTGGTATCCCTTGGGCAGATCTGGGTAGAAGTACTGCTTCCGATCAAACTTGGATGTCATGGAAATCTCACAGTTGAGAGCGAGGCCTAGCTTGACAGCACATTCAACAACCTTTGCGTTCAGAACCGGCAATGTCCCGGGGTGGCCCATGCAGGTGGGGCAAACGGTGCTGTTTGGCTGGGAGCCATAGTCGTATGGGCAGGAGCAAAATGCCTTTGTGATGGTTGAGAGCTGAACATGGGTCTCAATGCCGATCACCGCTTCAAAACCGTGTGTCTTCTGCTCCACTGCCTCCTTGGTAGCCTGTTGAATTGATTTGCGCACTGATTTGGGCTCGCTAGTCTGCACACTCTCCACCCTAGCTGTGAAGTGGGCTAGCGGAGGACGTCGAGTGGTACAGAACAGCCCTGCATTTGCTCCAGATAAGGTTTGTGTTCTGATCCCTCGTAGGAGCGTTAGAGCCATTGTGGCCAATGTGCCTCTCGTTCACAATCTACTGGATGGGCAACAAACAGCCTGCAACAGGAAGAGAACAAAAACCTTGAATACAGACAGATTTCAGGATAACATGACAAACCAATTCACAATTTAGCAGGCATTGTCTTCACTGAGTTTAGGTGGCTACACATATGATAAATCGGTCCAATCCTCTCATGGCGATTCTCACCAAAGATGAATCAAGCCATGCTTGCTCTCCAGATGAATCGGAAAAATCAATCCTACTGTTTTCTAGTACCAGACTTGATTGCTGGTAACTCTGAAATTAATCTATGAACCTTTTACCAAACACAAAACCACCATGAAGTCAGACATACTCAACCTAGTACGAATGCAGTATCGTCGCAATATTTGCTGAGTAGTACTCCCTCCGTTCCTAAATAAAAGTCTTTTCAGATATTTCAATATGGACTACATACAGAGCAAAATGAGTGAATCTACACTCTAAAATATGTCTATATACATCCGTATGTAGTCATTATTGAAATCTCTAAAAAGACTTATATTTAGGAACAGAGGAAGTACTCACGAGATGATCTATTACGGAGTTTGTTGAATACTTAGAAAACTACGCCAGTAACCGATGAGATATTACAAAGTTGGCATACGAGTGAGTCCATTGCTAGGGAAGGGGAAGTGGAAGGGGGAGCGGGGAGGGGAGCTGTACCACGGCAGCTGCGACAGCGGGGAGGCCCGCCGGTAGACAGAGATCAACGGCGGGGAGGTGCAGAGCAGGGCGCGCCAGAGGAAGGGAGAAAGGAGAGGCAGTGGAGAGGGCTTGTTTAGGATGATTTTCCTTTCCAGACTAATCATCAATCACCACCAGGGGGCGAGCTGGGCCCCGAGAAAGGAAAACAGAGTCCCATTCATTTCTCTCTCCCTGTAGGCCCAGCCCAGCCAAATTCAGCCCAGTGAGAGAGAAGCTGAGGCCATTAATCCCTGTCTGCCTCGCTCTAGGCTCTAAGCCTCTAACTGGCAAAGACTTCTTCTTTTTTTAGCTCAAAATAATAAAAAACTGGCAAAGACTTGAAATATGCTTGACACGACAGTGCAAGTATACATGGCAAACTGGAGACGTCCGGAGCTCAAACTGAACTCTTCAATATCAACTTATTCACATTGATGTTCACATTTAAAACTTTTTTCTGCACAGTATTATGCTCTACAGACTTTTGAAACGGTTAGGGAACAATATTGTACCTTTTCTCTGTTTCGAAAAAAATATTGTACCTTCTCTCAGCTACGAGACCTGCCTGCGATGCGACCATGCGGTGGAGGACCGCAACCATCTGTTCTTCACCTGCCCAGCGATTCGCAGGGTTTGGAGTACCACCAGGATTCGCCCTCGGTTCAACCCTACCGCTGAGTTCTTCAGCACGTCGATCCATGCTATGTTGCCATCGTCAGTTCATCTCTTCATGCTGCTGCTCATCCTTTGGAAAATATGGGATGCCAGGAACAAGAAAGTTTTCCAAAATCTAGAGATTGATGCTGACAGCACTGTTGAAGCTGTCCTTGATGATCTTGGTGTATGGGCTCACCATCTCAAGACGGAGACACTGATGGAACACGCCGGTCTGTGGCGTGATTTCCTCTCTTCACGCGATGCGTGACCACTGTAAACTCTAAACCGTTTTGAAATATATTCAGGTGGGGAGTCCATACAACAAGATCAATCCAACAAATAGATTAACTTCAGGGAGGCCAGCCAAAAAAAATGAATACATCGGGATGGACAATTAAACGATTAGGGAATCATCAGATCTCCCAAGCTTCAATCAGATATAGTCCATTATCCTCTTCTTAGATTAACTTCAGGGAGGGACACCCCAGGCAGACCAATAAATGCTCCATTATCCTCTTCTTATATTTGAAAGCATGGCTCAATCCAACAAATAGATAACTTCAGGGAGGGACACCCCAGGCAGACCAATAAATGCAAATAAGTTATTTCCCTATATCTATCTAAATAAAGGCTTGATACTACAAAAGCTTTGCTAGCTAATTTTCTCCAAGTGAATTCGACCAGACCATGGCTTGAGCTCCCGAGGAAATAACATGACCCCCAAAACGAAACACTTCTGATTGCTCGGACTTAAGCTTAATCTTTCCACCAGTTACTTTTGTACTTGATCTTCACAACTAAATCTAGACTATCAGCAGCAAGAGCATGTAAGATCATCTGATGAAGGTAAGCATGGCGGCTTGGTCCACACTTAAGTATTACTACAAAAATACAAAAATGAATGTTCTAAAGAAACCAGCTCAAGGAAAAATACATCATCCTGCTATCAGGCCTATCACTTACCCTGTGTTGGGTGAAAGGGAAAGAAATATCAACAAAGTGCTTTACAACCAACAGAACAGGACTAGGCAGCAACTTAACCGAATATGGAACTGATGTTTAAACACGTGATTCTAATACAGCCGTTCCCTCAGTACTTACAAGAATACCTTCTTGCTAAAGGACTTTCTCATGCAAATAGATGTTCCATTAGAGACAATACACGGCTTGCCACCTGAATCAGTACTCTTCACAAGTTTTACAACTGCAAAGGAAGTCTCTTCTGATTGGCCCAGTCCAATTTAAGGATGCAGCTATAACTTCACATACTTGTCAACATAACCCTGAAGAAATGAAATAAATCGATTGGTACATACATATCCAAACATAATTATGCTGAACACAAGTAAAGAGCATGTGAAACACAATATATATATGTAAAACTTAGAATTATGTGCACCCATGCATAGCTGTTCTTCCAATTTGTTCATTTTTTTCTCGGAAAACGGTAAGGGAGTTCCCTGCTGAAACATATTAATAGATAAAACAAATTTACTATTGTAACAGACTGCAAGGCTTCATTGCCATAAGAAGCCTACACAATCTGGAAACTAAAATAACCAAAACCTAAAACTGAAACCAGCAACCAAAATAAGAACGCTAGAAGAACAAAAGGTGCACAAGAATGCCTTTATTCATCCTAGCCAATTAGACAAAGCATCAGCGAACTGTTAAAAAACTATAGCCTTCCAACTGTTCCTTCTTGTCAAAACATTCCAACAATTCAATGTAAACGGTTCAATAAATAAAACTTGCTTGCCTCCAGGTTGTTATTTATCTAATTTAAGCATTCAAAACTTAAGATGAATCCCAACCTCCCAAACATAACAGTGTAAACTAGAATTACATGATGCTAAATTCATACCCAATTACCAAAGAATTCTCGCCATCTCCATTTACAAAATCATAGTTTAAGAACTGAATAGCATGAAGACAAGAACATATGTTGCGTTTCACACTATAAGTGGCATAGCATATTTTCGGGTGTTTAGATATTTAAACAACCATGTAAGATGACCATATAGTACAGCATGGTAAATACTGGAAACTGTAAAGTAAACATATTGCCAGAACGAGTATTGGCAGATTCAGTACATAACCAGTATGCTGGTAGCAGTGTAGACATACCATTACTAGTTTGGTCACTTTCCTTTGGGAAGACTGGACATACTGTCTAATCTTGGCTGGTGTTTTCGGTATATGATTGCCAGGAACCGAACTAGAGACCTTATCAACTGTTTTCTTAACAATCATTTTGAAAGCCTCTCTGCTCATGTTTCCCTGCCTCCATGATGGCTTAAGAACTTCTTTAACGAAATCTGCAATAGCAACCTTAAAAAGCTTCATTGATCTGGAGTCCTTACTCTTCTTACTTACATCCAATGACTGGTCATTGTCGATATCACCAGGAATATCTGAGCTCCAGTCTTTAGCACCTAAGGGCTCAGGACTTACATTCTCCACCACACCTGTTTCAGTATCTGCTGCCACCTCTCCAAGTTCTACAACTTCTGATTCAGCAACAAGCCCGAGTCCGTGCATATTTTTACTCTCCACTTCTATGTTCACAAGTTTTGATGCATTGCGACTACCAGTGGCACTCAGATTCGCCTCTTGACCAAGATCCATCTTGTTGATTGAATTGCTTGAGGGTTCAATACTATCCAGAAGTGGATCATAGGGACCCATAGGAGTAAAGCCAGGACAAGGTTGTTTCTGCCGACTGGGCACAACTTCTGCAGAACTTTCATTGAAACGAGTTCCAGATCCAGGAACAGACTGACCAAAAGGACTAGTTGTATTCATGAGCTCTACTGCTTTTGCTGAAGCAGACTCAACAGCATTTGGACTTTGAATAGGACTAATATCAAGAGTCGGATCTGTTTCAAAGGTAGATGCAAATGGGTTGTAGTGTGGCTTGATAGACGATTTAGGCAGAACAATGTCAGATATAGGTACAGGACCCAAGTCACTACTTCCTGGCAGATTTGATGGAAATATCTGGAAAGATGGGTAAGCTATGTTAGCTCCCGAAGCCAAACTGCCAGGAGGAGGCTGTTGCTGGTTATATGAAGATTGATGACTTGAATAAGACAGGCCTACACCAGCAGAAAACTCTGGCCGTCCATCTGGAAGAAGAACTGGTGCATTGTCAAGGGAAAAAGGTCTCTTAAACTCATCATTGTGGAAGGCAGCAGGCTGCTGTTGAGAAGGAAGAACTGGCTGGGGAGCATGAGGATGGAAATCCAATGGCCTAGGATGAGGAAGATCTGGTGCAGTATAGGTTCTTATCTGATTCTGCAGGAAATCATTTGATGGTGCCATAGCATTTGGCTGAAACTGCATCTGGGGTTCTGAACTTGCAACTAGTGGTTGTCCTGGTAGCAAACTCACATGGTGTGGTGATTTGCTCTGATGAAGATTAGCCCGCTTAGCAAGTGGTGACCTGCTTTGCCTTTCATGTGATGAACTGAAAGAAGAAAAAACGCGTTCTTAGAAATCCAGAAGGGGCCCTACTAATAAACTAGATGGCATGTAAAACAAATTAGAGGCAAAAAAAAGGCTTCCAATTTATAGAGATAAGCGGATGCATTTTTTAGTGAGTGGTGCAAGGTCCGGTACCTTTGGGATGGACTGTGCTTGTTCTCTCCGGAAGGGCTACAGCTCCTCCTTGCTATAGGTGACTGGCTACGGATTCGTTTTGTCTGGATCCTCCCATGCCTTTCACTATGTTGCCTTCCAGCAGACTCACTGCCACTTAAACTTTCTGTGACTGGCTGCCCCGGCTCATCTGAGTTGTGATTTATTGGGCTTCTCTCATCCTTATGCTGATGCATTCTAGGCTCATAATTCTGCTGAAGGCAAGGAGCTGCATTCACATTTTCCTCTGCATTAGTAACTTGCTGATGACCAATTTCAGTGTTTGTATCACTTGATTGATTCGGCTCATTATCTTCAGGCAGCACAGGGTTGCTGGAAGCACGAGTATGCTCCTCCTCATCCTCGCTATCATCTGAGGCATAGTCTTGTTGTATTAACTGCAACTGGCTCCCAGCTTCAACAGACACATTTCCAGTTTTAGTCTTCCCACTGCTGCCAGGTGCCAAATCACTGCCAAGGTTGGACATGTCATTAACAGCCTTTGGCACATTAACAGTATTATTATCTCCAGAGCATTCAGCAGCAGCAGGCGAAGAATTGACAACGCTCAGATGAACCCTTGATGGTGAGTCCTCATCTCCTGAAATTTAACTTCAGAAAGTAAATTTACAGAAATAAACTAGCTCAAGAATGAAGCTGAATGGAGTGTCATATCAATCCAGAAGTCTGAGTAGTGGTACATTGGTAGAGAAGGACATAGATATATTGATAGTTAGCCATCATATAGATTGCTATGCAGATGGACAAGGTTGATGGTCATAGAACTGTACAGAAAAAGAAGAGAACATACTGGACCACTATCAGGTAAAATGGGCAGGATACCAAATAAACCCACAGAGTAATTAACAACTTGCGCCATAAGATGTGCCAAGCTGAATGTTACGATACAACCCCGCAAAAAAGGAATGCTACGATACACAATGTGGAGAGTGGGGAGGATCCACTCACCACCCATATCCATATCCGAGTCATCAGACACAATTAATTCAGTTGCTTCTTTCTCACTTTTGCCTTCATGACCACCATCTGGGGCACCTTCCTTTCCTTCTGTCTCTGCACATGACTCTGCAGTTGCTGGAGCAGCTGGTGGTGACGGAGGCATTAGAGGGGGAGAAGATGGTGGCGGGGGTGGAGGTGGGAGGTTATCTGGAGCAATGCTTGGTGGCCGCGGTGGTGGTGGAGGGAGAGGCACTGGCATGGGATACTGCGGAGGGGGCTGATACATGGCTTGCGGCGGCCCAGGCATTTGCATATGCCCAAAACCCCTCTGATGTGGGAGCATTGGCATGTGGTGCATCTGACCGAGATGGGCATAAGGATAGGCCTGATTCTGATGTGGCAGCATGCCATGCTGGTACTGCCCAGGCGGTGGACGCATTGCTGGGGGCTGCGGGTACTGCGCCAACGGCGGTGGCGGTGGTAACGACTGCTGGGGGAAGCCAGCCGTTACCCCAGCTTGTGGTCGAGGCGGCGGCGGCGGCAGCGGTTGCTGCGACAGCGGCGGAAGCGGCGGTGGTGCGGCATGACGGAAGTGTGGATTAAAGCCCCCTCCCTGTCCGTACATCCCCGGCTCGGAGTCCAAACCCTTGAAGAAACCTCCTGCAAAATAGTAGAGCTGCTGGTTATTACTCCACAAAACGAACTAATCGAACAGGAGATGGGGAACAATCAAACAGCCAACAACGCGATTAACCCACATGAAGCACCCCCATTCCGCGAACCACAAACCCTAGATCGAATCATGCAAGGATCGAAACGACCGTAGCAACCGCACCACGAACCGGGAGTCGATGAATGCGCGGAGGGGGGCTCGAAAATTACCTCTCACGAGCTGGGTTCGAGTTGGAATCGAAGCGAAATCTCCGGGGGGGCGTCGAGGGTTTGCGGCGGGCGGCAGTCGCCGGCGGTTGGCTTCTGACCTCGGACGAACGGGCGGGGCCGGCGGCGCGCGGCGGGGTTCGGATGCGACCGGCGAGGTTGGGAGTGGGAGCGGATGGATTGGGGAGAACGAACCGGCTCGGGCTGGGTTGGGTGGATGGGCTCAGGTCGGTCGGGTCGGCTTCGCGATCGTACGGGTGTGGTTCTCAGCAAGTTCGTGCTCTGTTCAAGGTTCAAAAGGCTTTTTGCGTAAGGCCGATAAACGGCGTAGGTCAACCGATTCTAACCCAGGATCGGTCGCCTCCTGTCCGTTCGATCATGATGTCCCAGCAATACAATCACTTTCTACCCGAATCCACTCGCACGCGTAGCCATCCTTCGCAAACATACAACGTGTTTTCTGTCTCTTGCCGGTTGTCCTTCCCTGCCACCACCCTCGCCGTCCGCCGTTGCTTGCCGCCCTCGCCATCGATCGCAGGCCGTCATCCTCGCCGCTCGTTACAGCTCGTCGTCGCCGCCCTTGCACTATTGTCGCGGTAGGTGGCTCATTTTAGCATCGCCCGTCGCCGGTTGCAGCAGCTCGACTCGGCAGTCGTCGCACGAGCGTCCTCCGCGACATGAAGCAGCACCGTCGCATCACCGCCGCTCGTCCCCCGTCACTCACAGTATCGTCGTCGATGATTGTAGCAGTGTCGTTGTCGGTTGCAGCTTTATCTTGGCCTATTGCAGCTCTGCCCCTTGCTGACTGCAACTCCGACATAGCCGGTTGTAGCTATGCTGACAAACGGGTGAAGTTCGGTGCACCACAGGTTGCAGCACCGATGTCTTCATGCACTGGTCATTGTCTCCTCAGGTGGCTCGGCTCGCAGCATAAGCATGCGACCCTTGCAGCACCGTGCAGCCCAACTCGCGAGTAGAGCATGTGGTGAGAGATAGTTGAACCGCAATGCTGGCAGCCTCCCCCCTGTAGTGTCAAAGTTGCATGTGTTGTTGCTCACAGTAGAGCCGCCGACCAGCTCACTCGACCACCCATTGCAACGGCTTTGGAGAAAAATAGGGGATGGGTGTGGCTATGGACGTCGCTAGCTGGAGCAGCGCAGGGAAGATCAGGTTTGGCAAAGGTGGAGCGAAACTGTCAGGACCCCGATTCCAAGTCATATCGATCTAGCTGGTAACACCTCATATCACTTTGCGGCCTCACGCACGGTATTCCCATGGGTGTCGCCTTACCATGGCCCGGGACCGTTTGCGCCTTTTGGCTCACGTATATGATAGTGTCGCTAGCATCCATATGACAGAGAACCCGGGCCGACATGCATACATGAATCAACATCGAGCATGTCGGTCAGCAGCGTGCGAATCCGGGCTGTAGCACTGGACTAACAGGACTCCGGTGAACCGGGCTGTAGCAGGCTAGGCAGGACTCCAGATGTCACCGCGTGACATTTCCCCGAAGGGACAGACACAGGAACGAAGTGAATCACATGCCGGCCAGTCAAGTGTTCCGGAGCAGTAGTGCTGGGCTAGCAGGACTTCGGTGAACCGGGCTGTAGCAGACTACTATGGCTCATGGAAACACAAGACTACATTTCCCCATAAGAGAGGCTACCAAGGATAAACAACTAGGTTGTCAGATCCCACACATACCAAGCATTTCAATCATACACACAATATGCTCGATATGTGTAAATACATCATGACATCACAACAAAACTCTACGACTCAAAGTATTTATTCATAAGACTCCGAAGAGTCAGATATTACAAACATGGGTCTCATGACCCAACATACAGAGCATACAAGCAATAAGCACATGCGGAAGCTTAACTTGTCTGAGTACAGACAACTACAAATGAAGAAGGCTGAGAAGCCTGACTATCTACAAGACCCTCCTAAGGGTACAAGATCGTAGCTGAGGTAACAAGCTAAACGTCGAAGTCCATGCGGAACTACTAGCGAGACTCAAGTCTCTCTACAAAACATAAAATAAGCAAACGTGAGTACAAATGTACCCAACAAGACTTACATCAGAACTATCTACATATGCATCGGTATCAACAAAGGGGTGGTGGGGTTTAACTGCAGCAAGCCAGCTTTGACTCAGTGGATATCATGTACTATGACTGCAAGTAACTCTTTTGAGGTGGCGCACACAAGTCCACATATTCACCATATCAATACACCACTATGGATCCGCTCCCGTCTCCCTACGAGAACGCCATCCATAGCACTCACGCTTATCTTGCGCATTTTAGAGTATCCACTTTCACTTGTCTATGAACTATGCAAGGGGTCCAAGTTTCCATATCCGAGGAATCCGGCTATTCGAATAGATAATGATAACCCTGCAGGGGTGTACTTCTTCACACACGCTCTCGCCACTTACCACCATGTACACGTCGTGTATCTCGGCAACCTTCAAGCGGAAGCCTGGCGAGGGAGTCGGCCACGACCTGACTAACCAACAAGTCTCTAGTCCAGGTTTATCGCCTATTCGGGTTCCATCCGCAAGGAGATCCCGCCGGGGTGTCGCTCACGGCCCCAAACGATGTGTACAGGGTTCCCAAGCCCACCATCCGGGTGCCGCTTGGTACACCGGGCCACTGTGCCTAGTCTGTCCCAAGCCCACCTGTACCGGGTGCCACTTGGTAGACTACTAACACTACCTACAAACACCAGAAACTAGTTGCAACTTCTGGACAGAGATCAGGTTGATTAAATAAGTCGAGAGGGGCACTTAAGCATTCCAATGCGTGGTAGTAGCTGTTCATGGATCACAAACACGGAACTCCGTTCCTAAGGACGGCTGCAATGAGACAACCCACCATGTACTCCTACATGGCCTCTCACCGCTACCTTTACCAAATCGTGTTCACACACCTAGCTCTCAACAGTAGGACATGTTCACCACATTCCAATTCATCCCCGATGAATCAGACCTCACTCAACTCTAAGCAGCAGCAGGCATGACAAACAAACATGAATGAGTAGGCACATCAGGGCTCAAACAACTCCTACTCATGCTAGTGGGTTTCATCTATTTACTGTGACAATGACAAGTCATGCAGAGGAAAGGAGTTCAGCTACCGCAACATATAACAATTGAAAGGTTGTTGTCCTAATGCAATAAAAGAGAGCAGGAGCGAGAGAGTGGGATTGTATCGGAATGAACAAGGGGGTTTTGCTTGCCAGACACTTCTGAATAGGAACACACTTCATCGGTGTCATCGTTCTCATCGTCGAAACCATGTCTACTCAGGGGGAACAACCACCGACAAACACAAAAGGAACCACAATCAATGCAATGCACATACATATGAATGATATGTCATATTAAGGTACTGAATTGACCTAGTGCAACAGTTAGTCATATTCATTGAAGTGGAATTCAAACCTATAGCAAATTCCAACTCCAAAACCAATTACCATTTATTCCATAATCATTAATTGTCCTATTCAGTGAGGTTAACTTGTTCAAACATGCATGAAAATACCATATTCAGATTCTTTGGATTTTTCTGATAATTATTCATATATAAATTATTTCATTTGGAGTTACGGTTTAAATCCTATGATTTTTAGAAGTTTTGCTATTTCCTGAATTATTTAAACCCGGGAAAAGATTAATTGCGTCAGCATGATGGCAGCACTGCGTCAGCGAGTCAACGGGCCAGCCAGGGTCAAAACTGACCAGCGGGACCCACCGGTCAGTGAGACTAGGGTTAATCCCGCGTTGACTTGCAGTTTGACCCCATTTGGGGCCCGTTGTCAGTGTCTAGGGCTGGTCCAGCTGGCGGGGATTAGTGCTAATGAGCCCGCCATGTCACCTAACCGGCGATTAGTCACCGGTGCTAATCAGGACGCGGTGGCGCTCCTTGTCCGGGCGATTCCGGTGATGAGAGCATGCGCGGCTGGGCTCTACGGGTGCAGCGCGGCGAGGGGCGTCGGGTGGTGGCATCGAGGCGGCCGGAGGTGGAGCGAAGCGATGGCAGCGGCGACAAGCGCGGCGGCCGGCGTTCGGGAGTCGAGCGAATCGACGTTGCAGGGAACGGCAGGAGCCGCGAGTGGTCGCGGTCGACTCCTGGGAACGTGCTGAGCACGGTGGCGCGCTCGGTTGCGGCTCTAGGTGACGGTGGCCACGGCGGCAACATGGCTGGGCGGCGGTGAGCTTCGGCTTCGGTCGAAACGGTGGCTACGGTGATCGAGAGGCATGGGGAGGAGGGGCAAACGACAGCGGAGCTCATAGAGGTTGCAACACGCGTCTCAGAGGGGTCGTAGGAGGCCGGAGGACGCCGGAACGGCGGGGCAGATCTTCGGCGGCCGAAGAAGGGGATGACGGCGATGGCGGCGTTACGGGGCGCTCCGGCTAGCTTCATTCTGTGGAGAGGCGTAGCGCGAAGTGGAGGAGCTTCTGGGCATACTAGCTAGGCGAGGGGGGCTCGGTGGCCACGGCAACGGCGAGCGGCGTCGACGAGCTCCATCGGGAAGAGAGCAGAGGAGGGGAAAGGGATCCTGGGAGAGAGGGGAGAGATGAAGGGGGTCGAGGGGAAGTGCGTGGCATCGCGGGAGGCGTCTAGGGCGAAGAGGGGGCAGGCGAGCAGGGTGGAGGTGGCGCGCGCGTGTGCGCGCACGGCGGCCACATGCCCTGCCTACTGGCCTGGGGAGGAAGACGACAGGGGAGGTGGAGGTGGGCTGGGCCGGTACAGTAGCGGGCCGCGTAGGTGGGCTGGCCTCTCTGGTGGGCTTCACAGGTTAGGCCAGGTAAAAACTGCTCTGTTTTATTATCTGTGTTGTTTTCCTTTTATTTAATCATTTTGCCACTGATTCAAATTCACAAGTAAATCAAAGCAGGGCAAAACCTTCTGAATATTTGTATGTTGCCATTATGGACTATTCCAAAGGCACATAAATAATTTCACGGCCTTTTGAAATATATTCTATATAAATTGAATATAATCCAAAAGTCAAATACTTATTGATTTAAATTCAGAGTCCTAAAAATAATTCCTTAAAAATGTTCCTAAATTTTGGTTTGATATATAGTTCTTGCCAAAATTCTCAAACATTGCAAAAAGGACATCTTGGAAACAGAGAATGAGATTTCCAGGGTTCTTTGCCCTTCTTTTTATTAAAGTTTTGAGGCTTCAACAATCCTCAATTCAAGTTTCAGGAATTTAAATAAGATGCATGGATGCTATGCCACTAATTACAAGCATTAAACTGGGGTTGTGACAACTCACCCCCACTAAACAAGAATCTCGTCCCGAGATTCAAGACATGAGGTAAGAAGACAGAGGGGACACAAAGCTAGCACCATCTTCATGATCCAATTGCTTCAGATCGATCTTGGCGTCCTTCCTTTCGAGATCTTCATCCAACACGTTGACGACGGACAGGAACTCTACAGGAATCGATCTTCTCGAAGATCGGGCAACTCAAGATCAACTCTTGGGTGAGATATAAAACATCTCTTGAGCTGAGACATGAAACATACATTCAGGGGGGAAGGGGTGTAACAGATGGCGAAGGTCCACTAGGTAGGCAACAAATCCACGCTCGATCACGACGTAGCGAGGAGTTAACTGCCATGATTCCACAACGGGGCACCTTGGGGGAGGTGACTCATAGAGTTATTCCCCTAAATGGCAAAAAGAATTACTTTTGATATAGAGATCATTGGAACTCTCTATACCAGCCTAAGGAAAAATCACAAACGACTGTTTGAAGGAGTTCGGAAGAACGACACACTCGGGCTAGAATGGATGATGTGGACTACCTTGTTGAAGACAAAAAAATGGTTGATTTCTGCTTATCATCGGAAATGGATGGGACCCATGGTAAGTCCACCTTTGAAGATGAACCTGGACAGCCACTGCTGAGAAGGGGAAGCCCATGGAAAATTGGCACGATGGGGTGCAAGCTGGGAACAAAATGCAAATGTTGGGAATGTTCCAACCATCATATCTGCCTGAGATTCAGATCTGGTTGGTGTCAGGATATTCCAAACTCATCAAGTCTAGAAAGAAAAATGAAAGTTTGCAACACAAATCAATGAGATGACGTTGCGAGATTCTCGGGGAGTGAACTACGATAGCAAGCTCCACAGCATGAGCGGGTTCTTCTACACACATGTGAACACGTTGTCCCAGACAAGCATGACCACATAGTAGTCTTACAATGAAACACTACCGAGTTCAGGTGGGAACCATCAACAAGGATATCGAAGTCCTTTTATAAGCCCGGGTTAGCTCTTAAGAAGGAGCTTCTTATCCTTGAACAAATCAATCAGTGGCTTGGTGTGCTAGGAAACACATATAGAATGGAGGCGCCAACCTGTCAAACTATAGAGCACTTCGCACATGTGTGACTAATTTGGGATGATTCCAAGGAAGCAAAAACAAACTTTCTCGAATTCACGGCGGCAACTTGCATCAAATGCACATGAATTAGAGGAAGTCACTTCTTTCATCCAACATATCCTTCATGAACGGAACATGAAGAAAATTCTTCCACAAGTTTCCAACACTAGCTTATTGTTCAACATGAATCATGGAGAAGATAAAATGCTGCTGATGGGCTCAACAACAAGTCATCAAGGCTTCCATATAGATGGAATTCCACAATTTAGCGAACACAGTGTTAGTATTGGTTGGACCAAAAGATGTAATGGTGTATGCTCAAGGGATCCACCACGAGTAAGACAACATTATGAACATCGTTGGTTCTGATTTGATTTGATGATAGCCCATACTCAAATCAAGGTTTTGATACGACAATAGGTCCAACAACTGATCACAGGGACCAATCGATGAAGATATCATCTATCTTCAACACACGCAAATATATCCCTTGAGATGAACTAAGCTGGCAAGCTTTTACCTTCCAACTCTCCAAGTTATTGTTTAGCTTAACCAACTAGCTCAGGGGGGTAACCGACATAGATTCTTGGAGAATGGCTGGTTTGCAAGAAACCAACTTGACCACGAGCTCAACATAATGGTCAGGGGACAACCTGGCGATACTTCTGAGAGGATATTCAGAAAATCACGAACCACCGATATGTTATTAAGCTCGAGAACAATCTTGCTTTTCAGAGCAAGACGATATGATCAAATAAGCAAGGGATTGAATAATCCTAACTCATTGATCGAAGAGTGAACCGGAAATAAGGACTAGGTAGCATGATCAATCTTAGGATGATGATTCAATAACTAGCACGCTAAGAATGAGAGTATTGTCCATTAACTACCAAGCAGCGGAGTTGCTAGGAGTTTTGATTTCACACATCACGATTCACTTGTCGGCATTCCGGTTACAACAACACGGAACCGAGGAATGAACAATGATGGCAAGAAGTATCACTAAATCAAGAATTCATAAGAGGTGGTGCAATTCTCATGACATTCTTGATAAGAAAGAAGGTGACACTCCATGGTAGAACAGAGCAAAAGCTGGATTGGCATTTTGATCCGTGGAGCACAACTACTTTGACCCAATCCTGGACATGGATGACGTACTGGAGTTTGTTTCTCCTAGTCATTCTGAAATAGAACGACGGACCACAAGAATAATAGACTTTGATGAACGAATGCAATGATATACCCTCGACTATCAATTGATAGACGAAGGTCAGAAACAACTAAGGAGGGACAACTCAAGGAACATATATCTTTCTGAGTTGTGGATGCATAGATTAGTATGTCGAGCAAAGCTCAACATTTCTTCCGGATAACCCATGTAGAAAGGTAGAACTGGAAGATTCACAATGTAGAACGAAGAACTCATCAAGAGCACTCTTATTGTGATCTTTTGGTTCAAAAGAACTTCTGCCATAAGCAGTGCATGGTACTTGGAAGAAGAAAATACCACGGACCTCGAGGACTATCGCAAAGGTTACTAATATTCTAAAGGAACTAGCAAACACTATCAACAGAAGGTAAGTGGAGTGAATCTTGGGTCAGGAACCCAAGAGTAGAATACCTACTACTAAATGGCATCACAGGATGCTTTCGAGAACAATGGCCAGAATCATCACACCGGGAATACAAAGCATTGCTAGATTACTAGGTGACTCTCTAAGACACCTAGGGTCATAATAATAGCTCCAACATATATGTCGAGGCAACAGAGTACCTCAACTCACTGGCTAGTGTGCTTATTCTGACCAAAAGGACATCGGGAACGGAAAGAAAGGATTTGCAAATGCATCAGATTGTTTAGAAACCTGGGATGACTCAGACAGCATAACGGCTATAAATGCTCAAAGATATTTGAGTCATCCTGCAAAATGATGGCATAGCCACTCAACATCACAGTAACAAGGTTCTGAGGCCAGCTATGAACATATGGAAGTAGTAGGAACTGAACTGAGGCTTGAACTCAACAATCCTAGGCAACTACGGTTTAGTAACACGTCATCCTGAGAGGTAGAAGAGAAGCCTAGTTCCTAATCCCTGTAGAAAAGAAGAGGTTGACTCAGATCAGAAGGGCATAAGGTAAAGGAGTAAAAAGAGCCTTACGTTCCCTTCCACAATCAATTCCCTTATATAACTAAAGCATTTCTAGACTCGACTTCGACCAGTTTGGCTTGGTAATCCTACAAGCAGTCAGGCTCTGATACCAAAGCTGTCAGGACCCCGATTCCAAGTCACGTCGATCTAGCTGGTAACACCTCATATCACTTTGCGGCCTCACGCACGGTATTCCCATGGGTGTCGCCTTACCATGGTCCGGGACCGTTTGCGCCTTTTGGCTCACGTATATGATAGTGTCGCTAGCATCCATATGACAGAGAACCCGGGCCGACATGACTAGTCATGAACCCAAAGTGGCACTAACTTACGGGGACAGGCATACATGAATCAACATCGAGAATGTCGGTCAGCAGCGTGCAAATCCGGGCTATAGCACTGGGCTAACAGGACTCCGGTGAACCGGGCTGTAGCAGGCTAGGCAGGACTCCGGATGTCACCGCGTGACATTTCCCCGAAGGGACAGACACAGGAACGAAGTGAATCACATGCCGGCTAGTCAAGTGTTCCGGAGCAGTAGTGCTGGGCTAGCAGGACTCCGGTGAACCGGGCTGTAGCAGACTACTATGGCTCATGGAAACACAAGACTACATTTCCCCATAAGAGAGGCTACCAAGGATAAACAACTAGGTTGTCGGATCCCACACATACCAAGCATTTCAATCATACACACAATATGCTCGATATGTGTAAATACATCATGGCATCACAACAAAACTCTACGACTCAAAGTATTTATTCATAAGACTCCGAAGAGTCAGATATTACAAACATGGGTCTCATGACCCAACATACAGAGCATACAAGCAACAAGCACATGCGGAAGCTTAACTTGTCTGAGTATAGACAACTACAAATGAAGAAGGCTGAGAAACCTGACTATTTACAAGACCCTCCTAAGGGTACAAGATCGTAGCTAAGGTAACAAGCTAAACGTCGAAGTCCACGCGGAACTACTAGCGAGACTCAAGTCTCTCTTCAAAACATAAAATAAGCAAACGTGAGTACAAATGTACTCAGCAAGACTTACATCAGAACTATCTACATATGCATCGGTATCAACAAAGGGGTGGTGGGGTTTAACTGCAGCAAGCCAGCTTTGACTCAGTGGCTATCATGTACTATGACTGCAAGTAACTCTTTGAGAAAATTCCTTATTTGACACTGTCTTAAAATCTGGTTCCTTATTTGACACTGGAAAAGTTTTTCTTCCCTATTTGACACTACTCCTAAATTTTATTCCCTATACGACACTTCTGTCCATTTTGAGCCTAAATGACACCTGAAAAGATGATTTTGCCCTTCATGTGGTATGTGTGTGTGCGCGCGCGTGTGCTGTTGCGTGTGTGGGTGCACGCGCACATGTGTGCTGTTGCTGCATGTGTGTGTGCATGTGTGCTGTTGCGTGTGTGTTTGCTGATGCGTGTGTGTTTGCTGCTGCGTGTGTACGTGCGTGTGTGTGTGTGCTGTTGCGTGCCTATGTGCTGCCTGCGTGTGTGCTGCTGCTGCATGTGTGCTGCTGCGTGTGTTTGCTACTGCTTGTGTACGTGCGCGCGCGCATGTGTGTGTGTGGTTGTGTGCCTATGTGCTGCCTGCGTGTGTGTGCTGCTGCTGCGTGTGTGTGTATGTGTGTGTGCTGCGTGAAGTGTGTGTTGCTGCGTGTGTGTGCGCGTGCATGTGTGTTGCTGCGTGTGTGTGTGTGCACGCGCGCGCGTGTTGTTGCGTGTGTGTGCGCGTGCGTTGTGTTTTGGTGCATGTGTATGTGTTGCTGCGTGTGTGCTCCTGCCCTCGCACTGATGCTGCGTGTGCGCGCTATTGCCCCCCACACACATACCACATGAGGGGCAAAAGTGTCTTTTCAGGTGTCATTTAGGCTCAAAATGGACGAAAATGTCATATAGGAAATAAAATTTAGAACTTGCGTCAAATAGGGAAGAAAACCTTTTCCAGTGTCAAATAAGGAAGCAGATTTTAAGATAGTGTCAAATAAGGAATTTTCTCTAACTCTTTTGAGGTGGCGCACACGAGTCCACATATTCACCATATCAATACACCACTATGGATCCGCTCCCGTCTCCCTACGAGAACGCCATCCATAGCACTCACGCTTATCTTGCGCATTTTAGAGTATCCACTTTCACTTGTCTATGAACTATGCAAGGGGTCCAAGTTTCCATATCCGAGGAATCCGGCTATTCGAATAGATAATGATAACCCTGCAGGGGTGTACTTCTTCACACACGCTCTCGCCACTTACCACCATGTACACGTCGTGTATCTCGGCAACCTTCAAGCGGAAGCCTGGCGAGGGAGTCGGCCACAACCTGACTAACCAACAAGTCTCTAGTCCAGGTTTATCGCCTATTCGGGTTCCATCTGCAAGGAGATCCGGCCAGGGTGTCGCTCACGGCCCCAAACGATGTGTACAGGGTTCCCAAGCCCACCATTCGGGTGCCACTTGGTACACCGGGCCACTGTGCCTAGTTTGTCCCAAGCCCACCTGTACCGGGTGCCACTTGGTAGACTACTAACACTACCTACACACACCAGAAACTAGTTGCAACTCCTGGACAGAGATCAGGTTGATTAAATAAGTCGAGAGGGGCACTTAAGCATTCCAATGCGTGGTAGTAGTCGTTCATGGATCACAAACACGGAACTCAGTTCCTAAGGACGGCTGTAATGAGACAACCCACCATGTACTCCTACATGGCCTCTCACCGCTACCTTTACCAAATCGTGTTCACACACCTAGCTCTCAACAGTAGGACATGTTCACCACATTCCAGTTCATCCCTGATGAATCAGACCTGACTCAACTCTAAGCAGTAGCAGGCATGACAAACAAACATGAATGAGTAGGCACATCAGGGCTCAAACAACTCCTACTCATGCTAGTGGGTTTCATCTATTTACTATGACAATGACATGTCATGCAGAGGAAAGGGGTTCAGCTACCGCAACATGTAACAGTTGAAACGTTGTTGTCCTAATGCAGTAAAAGAGAGCAGGAGCGAGAGAGTGGGATTGTATCGGAATGAACAAGGGGGTTTTGCATGCCTGACACTTCTGAAGAGGAACACACTTCATCGGTGTCATCGTTCTCATCGTCGGAACCACGTCTACTCAGGGGGAACAACCACCGACAAACACAAAAGGAACCACAATCAATGCAATGCACATACATATGAATGATATGTCATATTAAGGTACTGAATTGACCTAGTGCAACAGTTAGTCATATTCATTGAAGTGGAATTCAAACCTATAGCAAATTCCAACTCCAAAACCAATTACCATTTATTCCATAATCATGAATTGTCCTATTCAGTGAGGTTAACTTGTTCAAACATGCATGAAAATACCATATTCAGATTCTTTGGATTTTTCTAATAATTTTTCATGTATAAATTATTTCATTTGGAGTTACGGTTTAAATCCTATGATTTTTAGAAGTTTTGCTATTTCCTGAATTATTTAAACCCAGGAAAAGATTAATTGCGTCAACATGACGGCAGCACTG
Source organism: Triticum urartu (assembly GCF_056163025.1). Classification (NCBI taxonomy): domain Eukaryota; kingdom Viridiplantae; phylum Streptophyta; class Magnoliopsida; order Poales; family Poaceae; genus Triticum; species Triticum urartu. Next base: position 404,899,790 of record NC_141874.1, read on the forward strand.
CGTCAGCGAGTCAACGGGCCAGCCAGGGTCAAAACTGACCAGCGGGACCCATCGGTCAGTGAGACTAGGGTTAATCCCGCGTTGACTTGCAGTTTGACCCCATTTGGGGCCCGTTGTCAGTGTCTAGGGCTGGTCCAGCCGGCGGGGATTAGTGCTAATGAGCCCTCCACGTCACCTAACCGGCGATTAGTCGTCGGCGCTAAGCAGGACGCGGCGGTGCTCCTTGTCCGGGCGATTCCGGCGACGAGAGCGTGCGCGGCTAGGCTCTATGGGTGCAGCGCGACGAGGGGCGTCGGGTGGTGGCATCGAGGCGGCTGAAGGTGGAGCGAAGCGATGGCAGCGGCGACAAGCGCGGTGGCCAGCATTCGGGAGTCGAGCGAATCGACGTTGCAGGGAACGGCAGGAGCCGCGAGCGGTCGCGGTCGACTCCTGGGAATGTGCTGAGCACGGTGGCGCGCTCGGTCACGGCTCTAGGTGATGGTGGCCACGGCGGAAACATGGCTTGGCGGCGGTGAGCTTCGGTTTCGGTCGAAACGGCGGCTACGGTGATCGAGAGGCATGCGGAGGAGGGGCAAACGACAGCGGTGCTCACAGAGGTTGCAACACGCGTCTCAGAGGGGTCATAGGAGGCCGGAGGACGCCGGAACGGCGAGGCAGATCTTTGGCGGCCGAAGAAGGGGATGACGGCGATGGCGGCATTACGGGGCGCTCCGGCTGGCTTCCTTCTGTGGAGAGGCGTAGCGCGAAGTGGAGGAGCTTCTGGGCATACTAGCTAGGCGAGGGGGGCTCGGTGGCCACGGCAACGGCGAGCGGCGTCGACGAGCTCCATCGGGAAGAGAGTAGAGGAGGGGAAAGGGGTCCTGGGAGAGAGGGGAGAGATGCAGGGGGTCGAGGGGAAGTGTGTGGCATCGCGGGAGGCGTCCAGGACGAAGAGGGGGCAGGCGAGCAGGGTGGACGTGGCGCGCGCGTGTGCGCGCACGGCGGCCACACGCCGTGCCTACTGGCCTGGGGAGGAAGACGACAGGGGAGGTGGAGGTGGGCTGGACCGGTACAGTAGCGGCCCGCGTAGGTGGGCTGGCCTCTCTGGTGGGCTTCACAGGTGAGGCCAGGTAAAAACTACTCTATTTTATTATCTGTGTTGTTTTCCTTTTATTTAATCATTTTGCCACTGATTCAAATTCACAAGTAAATCAAAGCTGGGCAAAACCTTCTGAATATTTGTATGTTGCCATTATGGACTATTCTAAAGGCACATAAATAATTTCAAGGCCTTTTGAAATATATTCTATATAAATTGAATATAATCCAAAAGTCAAATACTTATTGATTTAAATTCAGAGTCCCAAAAATAATTCCTTAAAAATGTTCCTAAATTTTGGTTTGATATATAGTTCTTGCCAAAATTCTCAAATATTGCAAAAAGGACATCTTGGAAACAAAGAATGAGATTTCCAGGGTTCTTTGCCCTTCTTTTTATTAAAGTTTTGATTCTTCAACAATCCTCAATTCAAGTTTCAGGAATTTAAATAAGATGCATGGATGCGATGCCACTAATTACAAGCATTAAACTGGGGCTGTGACAGAAATGAGTCATGTGCATGTACTGATTTGGGGAGAAAATTGCAAAGAAGAAGAACATATGTTGAGCCGAGCGAAGTGTGATAAGGAAAATACGATGGCATGTCCTGGGCAGGGCCCACAAGAGAGATGTTGTGCGTGCGTTGGAGATCGATCAGACGCTGCAATAGGTCAGCCAATGTCGAGCATTTACCTTTGTGTAATTGTGTTTGCACTATAAATTTGTATTATGGATCCACTAGTGTTTCAAATCCAAAAGCATCTTTGCAGTACCCACGCTGAAAATATACCATAAAAACGCACGTGTATGTGTGTCTGAGAGAGAGAGAGAGAGACTACGTGACGCGAAGCATCCTGAGGACATCACCATGTCAAGAGTCTGTTTGGCAAGTCACACGTGTAACACCTACTTTACATACATAAAGGTGAATCATCTTCTCAGCACGTGTTCACTTGACCCCTTCGAGGATGGTATACTACTTGACACCCCTCTCGTGTGTATGCATATATGTATTACCGGAGCTTCACCACCGATGAGGAGGAGTGTGAGCGCATGTGTACGCCTACACCATCCCGCGAGGGAAGTGTGGAAGAGATGGTGGAAGAAAGGAGAAGAAGACGGAGTGGCTATTAGACCCAAGCCGGACGTCCGGACACTCGAGCATTGATCAGATCATCTGCACACCCTCCTAGATCATCCGGCTATGGCAGCCGAAGACAACCGAAAGCTAGCCCTAGAGCCAGATCATCAGGGCATCTTGCGAATCGTCCGGGCCTCCTTTCGGATCACCCGGCTGCCCGCGTGCATAATAGGCCTAGTGGCCATGTAACTTCCCCACTTTGCCCCCTCACTTACCCCTTTGTGGAGTAGCCTATAAATACCTCTCTCCCACCTCCTTTTTAGGGATAGCTAAGATTAGAACCACACATTAGAGCTTATCTCATGTATCTCCCCTTGTGGGATTCCTCCTATGGGAGATGAACCATCTATGGTTGCCAAGGCCTCCCAAGGGAGAAGGATTCACAAGTGAATCATCAAGGCCTCCTTAGGGAGAAGAATTCCCCAAGTGAATCATCAAGACCTCATCTCGTCTTAGATTCGGGATAAACTCCACCTTGTCTCTTGTTCCCTTTTATTGTCCATTTACCTTGTGGATCTTGTGTGTTTGTGTTGGAAATATGCCCTAGAGGCAATAATAAATTGGTTATTATCATATTTCTTTGTTCATGATAAAGGTTTATTATAGAATTGTATTGACCGGAAACTTAAATACATGTGTGAATACATAAACAAATACTATGTCCCTAGTGAGCCGCTACTAGACTAGCTCGTTGATCAAAGATGGTTAAGGTTTCCTAACCATAGACATGAGTTGTCATTTGATAACATGATCACACATCATTAGGATAATGATGTGATGGACAAGACCCAACCGTAAGATTAACATTCGAACGTATCACTTGAGTTCATTATTGTAGCTTTCTTCATGTCAAGTATCTATTCCTAAGACCATGAGATCATACAACTCCTGGATACCATTCCTTGTGTGCTATCAAATGTCACTTTGTAACTAGGTGATTATAAAGATGCTCTACAGGTATCTCCGAAGGTGTTTGTTGGGTTGGCATGGATCAAGACTGGGATTTGTCACTCCGTGTGACAGAGAGATATCTCTGGGCTCTCTCGGTAATACAACATCGTAAAGAGCTTGCAAGCAATTATTGTAGCTTTCGTCATGTCAAGTATCTATTCCTAAGACCATGAGATCATACAACTCCTGGATACCATTCCTTGTGTGCTATCAAATGTCACTTCGTAACTGGGTGATCATAAAGATGCTCTACAGGTATCTCCGAAGGTGTCTGTTGGGTTGGCATGGATCAAGACTGGGATTTGTCACTCCGTGTGACAGAGAGATATCTCTAGGCTCTCTCGGTAATACAACATCATAAAGAGCTTGCAAGCAATGTGGCTAATGAGTTAGTCATGTGATATTGTATTACGCAACGAGTAATAGACTTGTCAGTAATGAGATTGAACTAGGTATGGAGATACCGACGATCGAATCTCGGGCAAGTAACATATTGCCGGACAAAGGGAATTGCTTACGAGATTAACGAAATCCTTGACATCATGGTTCAACCGATAAAAGATCTTCGAGTAATATGTAGGAACCAATATGGGCATCCAGGTTCTGCTATTGGTTATTGACCGGAGAGGTGTCCCGGTCATGTCTACATGATTCTCGAACCCGTAGGGTCCGCACGCTTAATGTTCAGAATATTGGGATATGCATGTTGGTGACTGAATGTTGTTCGGGGTCCCAGATGAGATCCCGACGTCACGAGGAGCTCCGGAATGGTCCGGAGGTAAAGATTTATATATGGAAAGTTGCTTTCAGGGTTCTGAAAAAAGTTTCAGTTTTTTCAGTATTGTACTGGGAAGCCTCCAGAAGGTTCCGAAAACTTTAGGAGGAGTTCGGAAGTCCACCAAGGGTTACACCATGTCCCAAGGGCCAGCATGGGCTGAGGGGAGGTGCCATGGCCTTATTGGGCCAGGCGCATAAGTCCCTCAAGGCCCATGTGGCTTGGGAGAGGTGGAAAGTCCACCTGTGTATGGAAAAGGAGGAAATTGGACTAGGAGTCCAACTCCTCCCCCTTGGTGCGCCCCAAGGGCTTGGAGGGCTGGCCACCGCGCCCTCCACCTATATATATATATATATAGAGGGGAGGGTCGCCCCCAGGAGGACATACAAGCCCTTGGCCTCCTCTCTCCCATATTACTTCGTAACTCCTCCGTCTTCGTTGTTTTGGTAGCGCTCGGCGTAGCCCTGCCAGAATCACTCCACCACCATCACCGTCACGTTGTCGTGCTGCCGGTGATCTCATATACTTCTCCTCCCTCGCTTGCTGGATCAAGAAGGAGGATACGTCATCGAGCCGTACGTATGCTGAACGCGGAGGTGTCGTTCAGTCGGTACTTTATCTGTTTGGATTGTGGTTGGATCGCGACGAATACGACTATGTCAACCGCTGATATATGCTTCCACTTAACCGTCTACGAGGGTACGTATACACACTCTCCCCTCTCATTGCTATTCTTCTCCTAAATAGATCCTGGGTGTTCGTAGGATTTTTTTTGATTTTCATGCTTCATTCCCAAACAGTGGCATCATGAGCTAGGTCTATGCGTAGATGTATATGCATGAGTAGAACCCAAACAGTTGTGGTCGTTGATGCTCAAATTGCTTACCTCTCTTGTCTTATTTGGATTCGGCGGTATTGTGGGATGAAGCGGCTTGGGCCAACTTTACATGTCCTCACACATGAGACCGGTTCCACCGACTGACATGCAACTTGTTTTGCATAAGGTGGCTAGCAGGTGTTTGTCTCTCCTACTTTAGTTGAATATAATTTGACGAAGGCGGTCCTTGTATAAGGTTAAAAGGCAACTTGATTATCACTGTTGTGGCTTTGCGTAAGTAAGAACAGTTGCCCATAGCAGCCACGTAAAATTTGCAACAACAAAGTAGAGGACATCTAACTTGTTTTTGCAGGGCATGTTGTGATGTGGTATGGCCAAAAACATGATGTGATATATATTGATGTATGATATGATCATGTTTTGTAATAGGTTCAGGACTTGCATGTCGATGAGTTCGGCAACCGGCAGGAGCCATAGGGTTGTCTTTAATTTATTAATCGCCATGTAATTGCTTTACTTTATTGCTATGCATTAGCAATAGTTGTAGAAGCAATAGTTGGTGAGACAGCCAAGTGATGACACGATGATGGAGATCATGGTTTCAATGCCAATGACGATGGAGATCATGCCGGTGCTTTGGGTATGGAGATCAAAGGCACGAGATGATAATGGCCATATCATGTCACATATTAATTGCATGTGATGTTTATCTTTTTATGCATCTTAGTTTTCTTAGGACGACAGTAGCATTATAAGATGATCCCTTCACTTAATTTTAAGAAATTGTGTTCTCCCTAAGTATGCACCATTGCAAAAGTTTGTTGTTTCTAAGCACCTCGTGATGATCGGGTGTGATAGACTCTAAGTTTGCATACAACGGGTGTAAGCCAGTTTTACACATGCATAATACTTGGGTTAAACTTGACGAGCCTAGCATGTACAGACATGCCTCGGAACACAGGAGACCGAAAGGTCAAACATGAGTCATATAGTAGATATGATCAACATGGAGATGTTTGCTACTTCTTGAGCTTGTGTTGGTTTTTCCCTTGAAGAGAAAAGGGTGATGCAGCAAAGTAGAGATAAGTATTTCCCTCAGTTAGAGAACCAAGGTATCAATCCAGTAGGAGGTACAAGCAAGTCTCCAATCTATGCACCTGCACAAACAATCAAACACTTGCACCCAACGCAATAAAGGGGTTGTCAGTCCCTTCATGGTCAATTGCAAAGGTGAGATCTGATAGAGATAGGTATAAAATATTACTAAAACGTAAAACTAAATAAAAGTAAATAAATTACAGTGAGGTATTTTTGGGTTTTTTGGTTTATAGATATGAAAATATATGATGGAAAATAGACCCGGGGGCCATAGGTTTCACTAGAGGCTTCTCTCTTGAAGGCAAATATTACGGTGGGTGAACAAATTACTGTTGAGCAATTCATAGAAAAGCGCAAAGTTATGATGATATCCAAGGCAATGATTATGCATGTAGGCACCACGTCTGTGTCAAGTAGACCGACTCCTGCCTGCATCTACTACTATTACTCCACACATCAACCGCTATCCAGCATGCATCTAGAGTATTAAGTTCATAAAGAACGGAGTAATGCCTAAGTAAGATGACATGATGTAGAGGGATAAACTCAAGCAATATGATTAAAACCCCATCTTTTTATCCTTGGTGGCAACAATAGAATACGTGTCTCACGACCCTTACTTTATCACTGGGTGAAATCACGCAAGATTGAACCCAAAACTAAGCACCTCTCCCATTGCAAGAAATACAAATCTTGTTGGCCAAACCAAACCGATAATTCAAAGAGAAATACAAAGATATCAAATTATGCATATAATAATTCAGAGGAGATTCAAATAATATTCATAGATAATATGATCATAAATCCACAATTCACTGGATCTCGACAAACACACCTCAAAAGAAGATTACATCGGATAGAACTCCAAGAACATCGAGGAGAACATGGTATTGAAGAACATAGAGAGAGAAGAGGCCATCTAGCTACTAGCTATGTACCCGTAGGTCTGAGGTAAACTACTCACGCTTCATCAGAAGGGCAATAGGGTTGATGTAGATGCCCTTCGTGATCGAATCCCCCTCCGACAAATCACCGGAAAAGGCTCCAGGATGGGATCTCACGGGAACAGAAGGTTGCAGCAGCGGAAAAGTATTTTCATGGATGCTTTTGAGGGTTTTGGAATATTTGGGAATTTATAGACCGAAGAATAGGGTTAGAGGAGCTCCGAGGGACCCACAAGGCAGGGGGCGCCCTGCATCCTTGCCGCCGCCTCGGGACTCGTCTGACTTGGTTCTCAAGTCCTACGTGTGTCTTCTGGTCCAAGAAAAATCATCGTAAAGTTATATTCCGTTTGGATTCCATTTGATCTTCCTTTTATGCGAAACTCAAAAACAAGGAAAAACAGAAACTGGCACTGGGCTCTGGGTTAATAAGTTAGTCCCAAAAATAATATAAAATAGCATATTAATGCATATAAAACATCCAAAAACAGATAATATAATAGCATGGAACCATAAAAAATTATGGATGCGTTGGAGACGTATCAATGTTCACCATTGATGACTACCCCATCTCATGTGATGATCGGACATGGGTTAGTTGATTTGGATCATGTATTACTTAGACAACTTGAGGGATGTTGATTTAAGTGGGAGTTCATTAGTAATTTGATTAATTGAACTAATTATCATGAACTTAGTCTTAATTGTCTTTGCAAAATTTGTGTTGTAGATCAATGGCACGCATTGTAGTCCCCATGAATTTTAATGCGTTCCTAGAGAAAACTAAGTTGAAAGACGATGGAAGCAACTATGCGGACTGGGTCCGTAACTTTAGGATTATCCTCATTGCTGCACAGAAGGCTTATGTCCTTGATGCACCGCTAGGTGCAGCACCCCCTCCAGTGTGGTCTATGGATGTTGTGAACATCTGGCACACACATTTTGATGACTACTTGATAGTTCAGTGTGCCATGCTTTACGGCTTAGAACCGGGGCTCCAAAGATGTTTTGAGCACCACGGAGCATATGAGATGTTCCAGGAGTTGAAATTGGTATTTCAAGCTCATGCCCGGGTTGAGAGGTATGACATCTCCGACAAGTTCTTTAGCTACAAGATGGAGGAGAACAGTTCTGTTAGTGAGCATATACTTAGAATGTATGTGTTTCACAACCGCTTGACTCAGTTGGGAGTTAATCTTCCAGATGACACGGTCATTGATAGAGTTCTCCAGTCACTGCCACTAAGCTATAAGGGCTTTGTGATGAACTAAAATATGTAAGGGATGGAGAAAACGATTCCTGAGCTCTTCGTGATGCTTAAGGCCGCAGAGGTATAAATCAAGAAGGAGCATCAAGTGTTGATGGTTAGAAAGACCACTAGTTTCAAGAAAGGCAAGGGAACTTCAAGAAGAACAGCAAGACAGTTGCCACCCCCGTGAAGAAACCCAAGACTGTTGGGGAACACAGTATTTCAAAAAATTTACCTACGATCACGCACGATCTATCTAGGAGATGCATAGCAACGAGAGGGGAGAGTGTGTCTACGTACCCTTGTAGACCTAAAGCGGAAGTGTTTAGTAACGCTGCTGATGTAGTCAAACGTCTTCGCGATCCAACCGATCCAAGTACCGAACGTATGGCACCTCCGCGATCTGCACACGTTCAGCTCGGTGACGTCCCTTGAACTCTGGATCTAGTTGAGGCCGAGGGAGAGTTTCGTCAGCACGACGGCGTGGTGATGGTGATGATGAAGTTACCGACGCGGGGCTTCGCCTAAGCACTACGATAATATTACCGAGGTGTAAAACTATGGAGGGGGCACTGCACACGGCTAAAGATCAACTTGTGTGTCTATGGGGTGCCCCCCTCCCCCGTATATAAAGGAGGGGAGGATGAGGCCGGCCGGCCCTAGGGGGGGCGCCCAAGGGGGGAGTCCTACTCCAAGTAGGAATCGGCTCCCCCTTTTCCTAGTCCAAGTAGGAGAAGAAGGAAGGAGAGGGAGAGGGAAAGAGGGGCCGCGCCCCCTCCCTTAGTCCTATTTGGACTCCCCTGGGGGGGGGGGCTCCACCTCCTAGCTGCTGCCCTCTCTCTCCCCTAAGGCCCACTAAGGCCCATTACTTCCCCGGGGGGTTCCGATAACCCTTCCGGCACTCGGTTTTATCCGAAACTATCCGGAACACTTCCAGTGTCCGAATAACATGGTCCAATATATCAATATTTATGTCTCGACCATTTCGAGACTCCTCCTTGTGTATGTGATCTCATCCGCGACTCCAAACAACCTTCAGTACATCAAATCACATAACTCATAATACAAATCGTCATCGAACGTTAAGCGTGCGGACCCTACGGGTTCGAGAACTATGTAGACATGACCGAGACACATCTCCGGTCAATAACCAATAGCGGAACCTGGATGCTCATATTGGTTCCTACATATTCTATGAAGATCTTTATCAGTCAAACCGCATAACAACATACATTGTTCCCTTTGTCATCGGTATGTTACTTGCCTGAGATTCGATCGTCGGTATCATCATACCTAGTCCAATCTCGTTACCGGCAAGTCTCTTTACTTGTTCCGTAATGCAACATCCTGTGACTAACTCATTAGTCACATTGCTTGCAAGGCTCATAGTGATGTGCATTACCGAGAGGGCCGAGAGATACCTCTCCGATACATGGAGTGACAAATCCTAATCTCGATCTATGCCAACTCAACAACACCATCGGAGACACCTGTAGAGCATCTTTATAATCACCTAGTTACATTGTGATGTTTGATAGCACACAAGGTGTTCCTCCGGTATTCAGGAGTTGCATAATCTCATAGTTAGAGGAACACGTATAAGTCATGAAGAAAGCAATAGCAATAAAACTGAACGATCAACATGCTAAGCTAACTGATGGGTCTTGTCCATCACATCATTCTCCTAATTATGTGATCCCGTTCATCAAATGACAACGGATGTCTATGGCTAGGAAACTTAACCATCTTTGATTAACGAGCTAGTCAAGTAGAGGCATACTAGGGACACTTTGTTTGTCTATGTATTCACACATGTACTAAGTTTCTGGTTAATACAATTCTAGCATGAATAATAAACATTTATCATGATATAAAGAAATATAAATAACAACTTTATTATTGTCTCTAGGGCATATTTCCTTCAGTCTCCCACTTGCACTAGAGTCAATAATCTAGTTCACATCGTCATGTGATTTCACACCAATAGTTCACATCTTTATGTGATTAGTTCACATCTTCATGCGACTAATACCCAAAGGGTCTACTAGAGTCAATAATCTAGTTCACATTGCTATGTGATTAACACCCAAAGAGTGATCATGTTTTGCCTGCGAGAGAAGTTTAGTCTACGGGTCTGCAACATTCAGATCCGTATGTATTTTTGCAAATTTCTATGTCTACAATACTCTGCACGGAGCTACTCTAGCTAATTTCTCCCACTTTCAATATGTATCTAGATCGAGACTTAGAGTTATCTAGATCGGTGTCAAAATCTTGCATCAACGTAACTCTTTACGATGAAGTCTTTTATCACCTCCATAATCGAGAAATATTTCCTTAGTCCTCTAAGGATAATTTTGAACGTTGTCCAGTGATCTACTCCTAGATCACTATTGTACTCCCTTGCCGAAATCATGCTAAGGTATACAATAGGTCTGGTACACAGCATAGCATACTTTATAGAACCTAGGACTGAGGCATAGGGAATGACTTTTCATTCTCTTTCTATTTTCTGCCGTGGTCGGGTTTTGAGTCTTTACTCAACTTCACACCTTGCAACACAGGCAAGAACTCCTTCTTTGACTGTTCCATTTTGAAATACTTCGAAAACTTGTCAAGGTATGTACTCATTGAAAAAATTTATCAAGCGTCTTGATCTATCTCTATAGATCTTGATGCCTAATATGTAAGCAGCTTCACCGAGGTCTTTCATTGAAAATTCTTATTCAAGTATCCTTTTATGCTATCCAGAAATTCAGTATCATTTCCGATAAACAATATGTCATCCACATATAATATAAGAAATGCTACAGAGCTCCCACTCACTTTCTTGTAAATACAGGCTTCTCCAAAAGTCTGTATAAAACTATATTCTTTGATCAACTCATCAAAGCGTATATTCCAACTCCGAGATGCTTGCACCAGTCCATAGATGGATCGTTGGATCTTGCACAATTTGTTAGCACCTTTAGGATTGACAAAACCTTCTGGTTGCATCATATACAACTCTTCTTTAATAAATCCATTAAGTAATGTAGTATCCATTTGCCAGATTTCATAAAATGCGACAAGTGCTAACATGATTCGGACAGACTTTTAAGCATCGATACGAGTGAGAAAATCTCATCGTAGTCAACACCTTGAACTTGTCAAAAACCTTTTGCGACAATTCGATCTTTGTAGATAGTAACACTACTATCAGCGTTCGTCTTCCTCTTGAAGATCCATTTATTCTGAATGGCTCACCGATCATCGGGCAAGTCAATCAAAGTCCATACTTTGTTCTCATACATGGATCCCATCTCAGATTTCATGGCCTTAAGCCATTTCACGGAATCTGGGCTCATCATCGCTTCCTCATAGTTTGTAGGTTCGTCATGGTCTAGTAACATGACTTCCAGAATAGGATTACCGTACCACTCTGGTGCGGAATGTACTCTGGTTGACCTATGAGGTTCGGTAGTAACTTGATCTGAAGTTTCATGATCATTGAGGGAGTCCTGGATTACGGGGTCCTCGGGCGTCCGGCTTATGTGACATGGGCCAGACTATTGGGCCGTGAAGATACAAGATAGAAGTCTTCCTCCCGTGTCCAGATGGGACTCTCCTTTGCGTGGAAGGCAAGCTAGGCGTCCGGATGTATTATTTCCTTTCTCTGTAACCGACTTTGTATAACCCTAGGCCCCTCCGGTGTCTATATAAATCTGAGGGTTTAGTCCGTAGAGAACAATCACAATCATACAGGCTAGACTTCTAGGGTTTAGCCACATCGATCTCGTGGTAGATAAACTCTTGTAATCCTCATACTCATCAAGATCAATCAATTAGGATGTAGGGTATTACCTCCTTCAAGAGGGCCTGAACCTGGGTAAACATCGTGTCCCCTCTCTCCTGTTACCATCAACCTTAGACGCACAGTTCAGGACCCCCTACCCGAGATCCGCCGGTTTTGACACCGACATTGGTGCTTTCTTTGAGAGTTCCATTGTGACGTCGAAGTTAGGATTGATGGCTCGCCTTGTCATCAAATACAATATCACCTCCGGAGGAGCTCTGGCCAAAGGCCAAACCCTCCGGTTGGGCGGCTTTACCATGACCGCCCGTTCGGCCGTTAAGCCGACGATGAATTCTCGGGTCATCGAGAATCGCCTCCTTGTTGACTCCGAATACTCCAGACGGATGGATCCGGTGGAGTGGTTGATACGTCCATTTTGCATCATGCTTTTATATCGATATTTATTGCATTATGGCATGTTATTACACATTATGTCACAATACTTATGCCTTTTCTCTCTTATTTTACAAGGTTTACATGAAGAGGGGGAATGCCGGCAGCTGGAATTCTGGGCTGGAAAAGGAGCAAATATTAGAGACCTATTCTGCACATCTCCAAAAGTCCTGAAACTCCATGGGAATTATTTTCAGAATATATAAAAAATATTGGGTGAAAGAAGTACCAGCGGGGGGCCACCCATCGTCCACGAGGGTGGGGGGCGCACCGCCCTGCCTCGTGGCCCCCTGGTGGCCCTTTGATGCCATCTTTGGCTATATGGAGTCTTTCGTCGAGGAAAAAAATAATAAGCAAGCTCATGGGACAAAACTCCGCCGCCATGAGGCGAAACCTTGGCGGAACCAATCTAGGGCTCCGGCGGAGCTGTTCTGCTGGGGAAACCTCCCTCCGGGAGGGGGAAATCATCACCATCATCATCACCAACGATCCTCTCATCGGGAGGGGGTCAATCTCCATCAACATCTTCACCAGCACCATCTCATATCAAACCCTAGTTCATCTCTTGTATCCAATCTTTGCATCCAAACCTCAGATTGGTACCTGTGGGTTGCTAGTAGTGTTGATTACTCCTTGTAGTTGATGCTAGTTGGTTTACTTGGTGGAAGATCATATGTTCAGATCCATTATGCATATTAATACCCCTCTGATTATGAACATGAATATGCTTTGTGAGTAGTTACGTTTGTTCCTAAGGACATGGGAGAAGTCTTGCTATAAGTAGTCATGTGAATTTGGTATTCGTTCGATATTTTGATGAGATGTATGTTGTGTTTCCTCTAGTGGTGTCATGTGAATGTCGACTACATGACACTTCACCATTGTTTGGGCCTAGAGGAAGGCATTGGGAAGTAATAAGTAGATGATGGGTTGCTAGAGTGACAGAAGCTTAAACCCTAGTTTATGAGTTGCTTCATAAGGGGCTGATTTGGATCCATATGTTTCATGCTATGGTTAGGTTTACCTTAATACTTTTGTTGTAGTTGCGGATGCTTGCAATAGGGGTTAATCATAAGTGGGATGCTTGTCCAAGTAAGGGAAGTACCCAAGCACCGCTCCACCCACATATCTCAAAGTACCGAACACGAATCGTATGAACGTGATGAAAACTAGCTTGGCAATAATTCCCATGTGTCCTCGGGAGCGTTTTCCTTTATATAAGAGTTTGTCCAGGCTTGTCCTTTGCAACAAAAAGGATTGGTCCATCTTTCTGCACCTTATTTACTTTTATTACTTGTTACCCGTTACCAATTAACTTATCACAAAACTATCGGTTACCGATAATTTCAGTGCTTGCAGAGAATACCTTGCTGAAAACCGGTTATCATTTCCTTCTTCTCCTCGTTGGCTTCGACACTCTTACTTATTGAAAAGGCTACGATAGATCCCCTACACTTGTGGGTCATCAAGACTCTTTTCTGGCGCTGTTTCCGGGGAGTGAAGCGCCTTTGGTAGGTGGAATTTGGTAAGGAAAAAATTATATAGTGTGCTGAAATTTACTGTCACTTGTTACTATGGAACATAATCCTTTGAGGGGCTTGTTCGGGGTATCTTCACCCCAACCAGTAGAGCAAAGAGTTGCTCCTCAACCTAATGAACATACTGAAAATGTTTACTTTGAAATTCCTTCGGGTATGATAGAGAAACTGCTAGCTAATCCTTTCACAGGTGACGGAACATTACATCCCGATTTGCACCTAATCTATGTGGATGAAGTTTGTGGATTATTTAAGCTTGCAGGTATGCCCGAGGATGTTATCAAGAAGAATGTCTTCCCTTTATCTTTAAAGAGAGATGCATTGACATGGTTTAGGCTATGTGATGATATTGGATCACGGAACTACCAACGATTGAAATCAGAATTTCATCAGAAGTTTTATCCTATGCATCTTGTTCATCGTGATTGTAATTATATATATAATTTTTGGCCTCGCAAATGAGAAAGCATCACTCAAGCTTGGGGGAGGCTTAAGTCAATGTTATATTCATGCCCCAATCATGAGCTCTAAAAAGAAATGATTATTCAAAAATTGTATGCTCGGCTTTCTCTCAATAATCGCTCCATGCTCGATACTTCTTGTACTGGATCTTTTATGATGAAGATTATTGAATTCAAATGGGATTTATTGGAAATAATTAAATGCAACTCTGAAGATTGGGACCTCGACGAAGGTAAGGAGTCAGGTATAACACCTAAGTTTGATTGTGTTAAATCTTTTATGGATACCGATGCTTTCCATGAATTTAGCACTAAATATGGACTTGACTCTGAGATAATAGCTTCTTTCTGTGAATCCTTCGCTACTCATGTTGATCTCCCTAAGGAGAAGTGGTTTAAATATAATCCTCCCATTGAAGTAAAAGGAGCTGCACCTATTAAAGTTGAAGAAAAGACTATCACTTATAATGATCTTGTTGTTCCTACTGCTTATATTGAGAAAATACCTTTTCCTGTTAGAATAAAGGATCATGCTAAAGCTTCAACTGTGGTTAACAAAAGTAATATTAAGACACGTAAACCCCCTGAGCAAATTAAAGTTGAACCTAGTGTTGCTATGGTTAAAGATCTCTTGGCCGGTAATATTGATGGGCATGTTATTTAGTTTTGCAATGAATCTGCTAGAATTGCTAGACCTGATACTAAAAATAAACATAGACCTGTTGTAGGCATGCCTGTTATTTCTGTTAAAATAGGAGATCATTGCTATCATGGCTTATGTGATATGGGTGCTAGTGCAAGTGCAATACCTCATTCCTTATACAAAGAAATTATGCATGATATTGCACCTGCTGAGATAGAGGAAATTGATGTTACAATTAAGCTTGCCAATAGAGATACTATTTCACCAGTTGGGATTGTTAGAGATGTTGAAGTCTTGTGTGGGAAAGTTAAATACCCTGCTGATTTTCTTGTTCTCAGTTCCCCACAAGATGACTTTTGTCCCATTATATTTGGTAGACCCTTCTTGAATACTGTTAATGCTAAGATAGACTGCAATAAGGATATTGTTTCTGTTGGTTTAGGGGATATGTCTCATGAGTTTAATTTTGCTAAATTTCGTAGACAACCTCATGATAAAGAATTGCCTAGTAAAGGTGAAATTATTGGTCTTGCTTCTATCGCCGTGCCTCCTACTGATCCTTTAGAACAATATTTGCTAGACCATGAAAATGATATGTTTATGAATGAAAGAAGGGAAATAGAGGAAGTATTCTTTAAACAAGGACCTATTTTGAAACACAACTTGCCTGTTGAAATCCTAGGGGATCCTCCTCCACCTAAGGGTGATCCTGTGTTTGAGCTTAAACCTTTAACAGATACTCTTAAATATTCTTATCTTGATGAGAAAGAGATATATCCTGTTATTATTAGTGCTAACCTTTCAGAGCATGAAGAAAACAAATTATTGAAAACTCTAAAGAAGCACCGTGCTGCTATTGGATATACTCTTGATGATCTTAAGGGCATTAGTCCCACTCTATGCCAGCACAAAATAAAACTGGAGAAATATGCTAAACCGGTTGTTGATCACCAACGACGGTTAAATCCTAAGATGAAAGAAGTGGTAAGAAAAGAAATACTAAAGCTTCTAGAGGCAGGTATACTTTATCCCGTTGCTAATAGTTAGTGGGTAAGTCATGTCCATTGTGTCCCTAAGAAGGGAGGTATTACTGTTGTTCCTAATGATAAAGATGAATTGATCCCACAAAGAATTGTTACAGGTTATATAATGGTAATTGATTTCCGCAAATTAAATAAAGCTACTAAAAAGGATCATTACCCTTTACCTTTTATTGATCAAATGCTAGAAAGATTATCCAAACATACACATTTTTGCTTTCTACATGGTTATTCCGGTTTCTCTCAAATATTTGTGTCAAAATAGGATCAAGAAAAGACAACTTTTACTTGCCCTTTCGGTACCTTTGCTTATAGACGTATGCCTTTTGGTTTATGCAATGCACCTGCTACCTTTCAAAGATGTATGACTGCTATATTCTCTGACTTTTGTGAAAAGATTTTTGAGGTTTTCATGGATGATTTCTCCGTTTATGGAACTTCTTTTGATGATTGCTTAAGCAACCTTGATCGAGTTTTGCAGAGATGTGAAGAAACTAATCCTGTCTTGAATTGGGGGAAGTGCCACTTTATGGTTAATGAAGGTATTGTCTTGGGGCATAAAATTTCTGAAAGAGGTATTGAAGTTGATAAAGCTAAAGTTTATGCTATTGAAAAGATGTCGTGTCCTAAGGACATTAAAGGTATAAGAAGCTTCCTTGGTCATGCCGATTTTTATAGGAGGTTCATTAAGGACTTCCTAAAATTTCTCGGCCTCTGACTAATCTCTTACAAAAAGATGTTCCTTTTGTCTTTGATGATGACTGTGTAGAAGCATTTTAAATACTTAAGAAAGCTTTGGTTTCTGCACCTATTGTTCAACCTCCTGATTAACATTTACCATTTGAAATTATGTGGGATGCTAGTGATTATGTTGTAGAGGTTGTTCTAGGACAAAGAGTTGATAAGAAACTAAATGTTATTCAATATGCTAGTAAGACTCTAGATAATGCTCAAAGAAACTATGCTACTACTGAAAAGGAATTTTTAGTAGTTGTATTTGCTTGTGATAAGTTCAGACCTTACATTGTTGATTCTAAAGTAATTGTTCACACTGATCATGCTGCTATTAAATATCTTACAGAAAAGAAAGATGCTAAGCCTAGACTTATTAGATGGGTTCTCTTGCTACAAGAATTTGATTTGCATATTATTGATAGAAAGGGAGCCGAGAACCCCGTTGCAGACAACTTGTCTAGGTTAGAGAATGTTGTTGATGACCCACTACCTATTGATGATAGCTTTCCTAATGAAGGATTAGCTATGATAAATGCTTCTCGTACTGCTCCATGGTATGCTGATTATGCTAATTATATTGTTGCTAAGTTTATACCACCTAGTTTCACATACCAGCAAAAGAAAAAGTTCTTCTATGATTTAATACATTACTTTTGGGATGACCCACACCTCTATAAAGAAGGAGTAGACGGTGTTATTAGACGTTGTGCACCTGAGCATGAATCGGAACAGATCCTATGCAAGTGTCACTCCGAGGCTTATGGAGGACACCATGCTGGAGACAACACTGCACATAAGGTATTGCAATCTGGTTTTTATTGGCCTACTCACTTCAAGGATGCCCGTAAGTTTGTCTTGTCTTGTGATGAATGTCAAAGAATTGGTAATATTAGTAGACGTCAAGAAATGCCTATGAATTATTCAGTTGTTATTGAACCATTTGATGTTTGGGGTTTTGATTATATGGGACCGTTTCCTTCCTCTAATGGGTATACACATCTTTTAGTTGCTGTTGATTACGTTACTAAGTGGGTAGAAGCTATCCCAACTAGTAGTGCTGATCATAACACCTCTATTAAGATGCTTAAAGAAGTTATTTTTCCGAGGTTTGGAGTCCCTAGATACCTAATGACTGATGGTGGTTCACATTTTATTCATGGTTCTTTTCGCAAGATGCTTGCTAAGTATGATGTTAATCATAGAATTGCACCTCCATATCATCCACAGTCTAGTGGTCAAGTAGAACTTAGAAATAGAGAGCTTAAATTAATTTTGCAAAAGACTGTCAATAGATCTAGAAAGAATTGGTCCAAGAAACTTGATGATGTATTATGGGCTTATAGAACTGCATATAAGAATCCTATGGGTATGTCTCCGTATAAAATGGTTTATGGTAAAGCATGTCACTTACCTCTTGAACTAGAACATAAGGCATATTGGGCCATTAAAGAGCTCAACTATGACTTCAAACTTGCCGGTGAGAAGAGGCTTTTTGACATTAGCCCACTTGATGAATGGAGAACCCAGGCTTATGAGAATGCCAAACTGTTTAAAGAAAAAGTTAAAAGATGGCATGATAAAAGGATACAAAAACGTGAGTTTAATGTAGGTGATTATGTATCGCTATACAACTCTCGTTTAAGATTTTTTGTAGGCAAACTCCTCTCTAAATGGGAAGGTCCTTACATCATCGAGGAGGTCTATCGTTTCGGTGCCATAAAACTCAACAACTTCGAACGCACAAATCCAAGGGTGGTGAACGGTCAGAGAATCAAACATTATATCTCAGGTAATCCCATAAATGTTGAAACTAATGTTATTGAAACTGTAACCCCGGAGGAATACATAAGGGACACTTTCCAGAATGTTTCAGAATCCAAAAAGGAATAGGTATGTGGTACGGTAAGTAAACCGACTCCAAAACAGTTCTAATGGCAATGTTTCTTCGTTTTGGAATATTTAAGAAAATAGGAAAATAAGAAGTAGTCCGGAAAGGACAAGAGGCTTCCACGAGGGTGGAGGGCGCGCCCCTTGCCTCGTGGGCACCTCATGTGCCCTCCGGACTCCATTTTCTTGCACGATACTTCTTTTGGTCGGCAAAAATTCATTATATAATCTCCCGAAGGTTTTGACCACCGTATCATGCAAATATCTTCTGTCTTTGTTTCGAGTTGTTTTTCTGACAGATCTAGATCACCATGGCGTCTTCAAGTGCCCCCAAGGACAAGTTCTTTGAGAAGGTCATCAACCCCTACCTCGTGGAGGTGCTGCAACACCCTCAAACCATTTATATGCGTGAGGGGTTGCTGCACATCCGCGATGTTGAGGGACCTAGGAGGACCGGAAGCATGAAGACAAGGCTCGAGGCAATGGAGCAACAAGTTTTCAAGTGCCAGGAGATGGTGGAATGTGGACTCGACTCCAATCATGTAATGATCACGGAGTTCACCAATACCCACAAGCTGGATGACAAGGACATTGGGGAGGCCATCTTCAAGCTTCACGAGAAAATCGAGCGCCTCCAAGCCCAGATCTATGACCTGCAAACCAAAACTATGAGTATGAATATAGATTCAAGAGGATGAGTTTGGCTGCAGATTTGAGGATCCCGGAGACTCGATCATCCTTCTATGATGGTGAGCCTATGCCTTGGAAGATGGACGATAAGTCTACATCATCAACAACTCCATCATCACCACCTCCGAGGAAGGAAACATAAACACATGGGTGTGGGCACTCCCCTTGGCAACTGCTAAGCTTGGGGGAGTGCCCCGGTATTGTATCACCATCACACTTTTATCTTTAGCGTTTTTCTTAGTTCGATCCTTTTGGTAATATCTTGATCTAGTAGAATAAAGTTTTAGTATGATCTAGTTGTGAGTTTTGCTTTATGATCCTTCTATGTAATCGAGTCCGTGAGCCATATATAATAAAGATTAGTGTTGAGTCAAGGGCTTGATTATTTTGCTATGATCTCGAGGGAATAAAATAAAAGAGAAGAGATAAAGAGATCATATGGATCTTATGGAGAGTAATGACTTGACATATAAAGAGTATGATGAATAAAAGTTGTTGAGAGTTGACAAACATAGTTTTGGTCATCGTTGCAATTAACAGGAAGTAATAAAGAAAGATAGGTTTTCACATATAAATATACTATCTTGGGCATCTTTTATGATTGTGAGCACTCATTAAAATATGACATGCTAAAGAGTTGACATTGGGCAAGGAAGACAACGTAATGGGTTATGTTTTCCTACATCTAAGATAAATTATATTGTCATGGATCATCCAACATATTGAGCTTGCCTTTGCCTCTCATGCTAGCCAATTTCTTTGCACCAAGTAGAGATACTACTTGTGCTTCCAAATATCCTTAAACCTAGTTTTGCCATGAGAGTCCACCACATCTACCTATGGATTGAGTAAGATCCTTCAAGTAAGTTGTCATCGTTGCAAGCAATAAAAATTGCTCTCTAAATATGTATGACTTATTAGTGTGGAGAAAATAAGCTTTATACGATCTTGTGATATGGAAGAAATAAAAGCGATGGACTGCATAATAAAGGTCCATATCACAAGTGGCAATATAAAGTGACATTCTTTCGCATTAAGATTTTGTGCATCCAACCATAAAAGCACATGACAACCTCTGATTCCCTCTGCGAAGGGCCTATCTATTGTTCTTGTCTTATACTTCATGCAAGAGTCATGGTGATCTTCACCTTTCCTTTTTACATTTTATCCTTTGGCAAGCACAATGTGTTGGAAAGATCCTGATATATATAGCTAATTGGATGCGAGTTTTCATGAACTATTATTGTTGACTTTACCCTTGAGGTAAAAGGTTGGGATGCAAAACTATAAGCCCCTATCTTTCTCTATGTCCGATTAAAACTTCATAACCATAAATATCGCGTGAGTGTTAGCAATTGTGAAAGACTAAATGATGGTTGAGTATGTGGACTTGCTGAAAAGCTCTTATATTGACTCTTTCTGATGTTACGATAAATTGCAATTGCTTCAATGACTGAGATTATAAGTTTGTTAGTTTTCAATGAAGTTTATGATTCTTACTTGAAACTGTGAATGAATTGTTACTTTAGCATAAGGGGTCATATGACAATATATATATGTATGTATGTATATAGACACACACACACATGTTGTTGTTCTAAGAATGATCATGATGCCCTCATGTCCGTATTTTATTTTATCCACACCTCTATCTTTAAACATGTGGACATATTTTTCGATTTCGGCTTTCGCTTGACGACAAGCGAGGTCTAAGCTTGGGGGAGTTGATACGTCCATTTTGCATCATGCTTTTATATCGATATTTATTGCATTACGGGATGTTATTACACATTATGTCACAATACTTATGCCTTTTCTCGCTTATTTTACAAGGTTTACATGGAGAGGGGGAATGCCGACAGCTGGAATTCTGGGCTGGAAAAGGAGCAAATATTAGAGACCTATTCTTCACATCTCCAAAAGTCCTGAAACTCCACGAGAATTATTTTCAGAATATATAAAAAAATATTGGGCGAAAGAAGTACCAGAGGGGGGCCACCCATCGTCCACGAGGGTGGGGGCGCGCCCTACCCCCTAGGCTTGCCCCTGCCTCGTGGGCCCCCTGGTGGCCCTCTGATGCCCATCTTTGGCTATATGGAGTCTTTCGTCGAGGAAAAAATAATAAGCAAGCTCACGAGACGAAACTCCGCCGCCATGAGGCGGAACCTTGGCGGAACCAATCTAGGGCTCCGGCGAAGCTGTTCTGCCAGGGAAACTTCCCTCCGAGAGGGGGAAATCATCACCATCGTCATCACCAACGATCCTCTCATCGGGAGGGGGTCAATCTCCATCAGCATATTCACCAGCACCATCTCATCTCAAACCCTAGTTCATCTCTTGTATCCAATCTTTGTATCCAAACCTCAGATTGGTACCTGTGGGTTGCTAGTAGTGTTGATTACTCCTTGTAGTTGATGCTAGTTGGTTTACTTGGTGGAAGATAATATGTTCAGATCCATTATGCATATTAATACCCCTCTGATTATGAACATGAATATGCTTTGTGAGTAGTTACGTTTGTTCCTGAGGACATGAGAGAAGTCTTGCTATAAGTAGTCATGTGAATTTGGTATTCGTTCGATATTTTGAGGAGATGTATGTTGTCTTTCTTCTAGTGGTGTCATGTGAACATCGACTACATGACACTTCACTATTGTTTGGGCCTAGAGGAAGGCATTGTGAAGTAATAAGTAGATGATGGGTTGCTAGAGTGACAGAAGCTTAAACCCTAGTTTATGAGTTGCTTCGTAAGGGGCTGATTTGGATCCATATGTTTCATGCTATGGTTAGGTTTACCTTAATACTTCTGTTGTAGTTGCGGATGCTTGCAATAGGGGTTAATCATAAGTGGGATGCTTGTCCAAGTAAGGGAAGTACCCAAGCACCGGTCCACCCACATATCAAATTATCAAAGTACCGAATGCGAATCATATGAAATTGATGAAAACTAGCTTGACGATAATTCCCATGTGTCCTGGGGAGCGCTTTCCTTTATATAAGAGTTTGTCCAGGCTTGTCCTTTGCTACAAAAAGGATTGGGCTATCTTGCTGCACCTTATTTACTTTTATTACTTGTTACCTGTTACCAATTACCTTATCACAAAACTATCTGTTACCGATAATTTTAGTGCTTGCAGAGAATACCTTGCTGAAAACCGCTTATCATTTCCTTCTGCTCCTCGTTGGGTTCGACACTCTTACTTATAGAAAAGGCTACGATAGATCCCCTACACTTGTGGGTCATCAGTGGTCGTCTTTAAACGGACTCTTGGATCGCATCGCCGCCATGGGGGTCGCCACTGACTATGATCAGATTGGGCTTAAACCCGACCAGAGAGAAATCAAATCTCCGTCGATCACCCATCAGATAACGGCCATAGAAGAGCAAAACAACAAGTCTTCCCCTATGCTGGAGATGAACTGTGTTCGGATTTGTGAACTCAAAGAGCCGGATACCCCTCTGCGGAACGACACTCCCAGTCCCCGAACTTGGATTCGGGTGTTGGGCCCAGAAAATCATTCGACATCCCGGAACCCGAACTAATGAGCCCGAAAGTTTTTCAAGCTCCGGACTCCAAATCGGGTCAGGGTTCGGATTTAAAACCACCCACCCACCACAAGCAATATTCACCAAGAAATTCCGGCCCACCGGATATATGCGACCTCATTTACGTACGACAACAGCCTCAGGAAACAGTCCATCACTTTTGGGCCAGATTCCTCCTTGTCAAAGACAAGATTAAGGACTGCCGCGACGGGGACGCGTTTTCAGTATTCTGCAATAATTGCACGGATGAAGGAATCCTCAATGCCATCAACCACCGTCCTGTATTACACTTCACTGACTTGGCAACCGTGGTGCAGAAGTACTGCGCAATGGAAAGCTCTTGGAAAACCCAAACAGCTTGCTAGGAGCCACCGGTCTCCACCCAACCCCTCGGGCGAGCAAAACGGATGCACCCTCGCGGGGAACCTGAATCCATAGTAAAGAAAACTAAACCCACTACGGGACGCAGAACCATTCTGGAGGGATGGCTTGATAGGCTGTGCAAAATACACACGACACTGGATACCGTACCAACCCACAACCTTAGATCATGTTGGATACTCTGGCAAGTGGCCAAGAGCGTCGTGGATATCCTCACAAAAAATACCGCGGAGCAACTTCCCCCAAAAGATGACGACCTCAGAGTATTGACAGTCTTTGAGACTTTTGCTTCAAACAATCGGCACAAGAGGGCACTCCGCGACCTCGCCGAAGTCTACCAAGTCGCAACAATTAAACCCTGGAACGACACGGCCATAACTTTCAACGCCAGTGACGAACCAACAATCCGGTCAGTCCGGGCACCAGCCGCCTTGGTCCTCAACCCAATTGTGGATGGCTTTCGGCTCACTAAAGTGCTCATGGACGGTGGCAGCGGACTAAACCTCATCTACGAGGACACACTGAATAAAATGGAAATAGATAGGAGCCGCATCGAGCATAGTAATACAACCTTCCGAGGGATCATTCCCAGCCGGCAGGCACGATGCGCGGGGAAAATTACACTCGACGTGGTATTCGGTACGCCGGAGAACTATCGATCCAAAGAGATAACCTTCCAAGTGGCCCCTTTCAATAGTGGATATCACGCCCTGTTGGGGTGAGACGCATTCACATGCTTTCAAGCTATACCTCATCACGGGTATATGAAGCTCAAGATGCCCGGGCCCAACGGTATTATCACTCTTGTTAGTGATCCGGACATAGACCTCCACGCCAAAAACAAAACAACATCCCTGGCCCTCGAGGCACTGTCTGAGGCCCTCGCGGCCGAAGAGTTAACCGCACTATGCTCTATGGTGGATAGGGACGACGTAATCCTTGACAAGCGTCCAAAATCCACCTCCTTCAAACCAGCAGATGAAATAGTCAAATTTCAAGTCCACCCGACAGACCCCAAGAAGACAACTTCCGTCGGGGCACAGCTGGACCCAACGGTTGACGCCGCACTATGAATGTTCCTGCACGAGAACTGGGACATATTCACTTGGCACCCTTCTGATATGCCAGGAATCCCACGCAGGCTGGCTGAACACAGCCTCAATATATTGAAGGGATATAAGCCGGTCAAGAAAACATTGCGGCACTTTTCTGAACCTAAACGACAAGCTATGGGGGAGGAGCTAGCCAAGTTAATCGAGGCTGGATTCATCAGAGAAATAAAACACCCGGACTAGCTAGCAAACCTAGTGATGGTGCCAAAGAAGGACAAATCCTAGCGCATGTGCGTCGATTTTAAAGATATCAATAAGGCTTGCCCTAAGGATCCCTTCCCCCTCCCCCGCATCGATCAGATTATTGATGCTACTGCAGGACACGACTCACTGTGTTTCCTCGACGCATACTCTGGATACCATCAAATCAAAATGAAGGAGTCCGACCAAGCCACAATGGCATTCATCACCCCATACGAGCCTTTTTGCTTCAACACTATGCCCTTTGGGCTTAAAAATGTCGGCTCCACCTACCAATGCATGATTCAAACATGCCTGGAGAAACAAATCGGCAAGACAGTTGAAGCATATGTGGATGACATCGTCATCAAGACTAAGAATGTCGAGTCGTTAATAGACGACCTGTGTCTCACATTCGACAACCTCCGGACATATGACATCAAGCTCAATCCGGAAAAGTGTGTTTCGGCGTTCCCACAGGAAAGCTGCTGGGCTTCATCGTTTCCAATAGAGGAATTGAGGCAAATCTAGCCAAAATCCTAGCTTTGTCACAATTGGCTACACCAACAGACCTTAAACAGGTCCAAAAACTAGCCAGATGCGTGGCAGCTTTAAGTCGCTTTATCTCTAGACTAGGAGAAAAAGCATTGCCACTTTATCGCCTTCTCCGACATACCGACGACTTCGAGTGGACGGAAGTGGCAACAGCCGGACTAGAGGAAATAAAGGCTCTTTTAGCAAGCAACCTAATCCTGGCCATGCCAACGTCGGCGAACTGATGTTATTATACATCTCTGCAACACACTAGGTGGTGAGCGCAGTGCTCGTCATTGAGCGAAAGGAGGACGGACATAAGTTCCCACTTTAGAAACCGGTATACTATGTATCCACCGTCCTCACACCATGCAAATCCCGGTACCCTCATTACCAAAAGATAGCGTACGCGGTCTTCATGGCATCTCAGAAGCTACGACACTACTTCCAAGAGTGTTCGATCATGGTGGCTTCCGAAGTACCACTCAATGATATAATAAATAACCGCGACACTACGGGTCGGATTGCCAAGTGGGCTATTGAGCTCCTACCATTCGACATAACATACAAACCACGCCGAGCGATTAAATCCCAAGTATTGCCTGACTTCGTCGCCGAATGGACAGAGGCTGAACTCCCTAAAGAGTCGGTACATATTCCAACTGGGTCTTGCACTTCGATGGATCTAAAATGTTGGCCGGCTTAGGAGCGGGTGTCGTCTTGACATCCCCCACTGGAGACACAGTTCAGTATGTACTCCAAATATTATACACAGACTCCAACAACGCAGCCGAATACGAGGCCCTATTGCACGGTCTTCGGATGGCTGCCTCCATGGGCATACAACGCCTGGAGGTGCGCGGGGATTCAAATCTCGCGATATCCCAAATAAACGGAGACTTCGACGCCAAAGATCCAAAGATGGCGGCCTATCATAACGCCGTACTCAAAATATCAGCTCGGTTCGAGGGACTCGAGTTTCATCATGTGGCTCGAGAAAGTAATCAAGCGGCGGATGTCCTTGCCCGCATGGGCGCCAAGCATGACCCCGTCTCGCCTAACATCTTTCTGGAAAGGCTCTCCAAGCCATCCGTGGTGTGGCAGGACGAGAGCGGCAATGCCAGTCCAGATCCGATCATACCCCCCAGATTCCGAACATAATACCGATATCACCGGGGGCCCAGCCACCGAGACAACACCATCGGCCCATCTAATAATGGCAGTAATTGCCCCGTGGAATGAACCCTTCTTGGCCTACCTTAATAGGCGAGAGCTCCCCGAGAATCTGAATGAGGCTCGCTGCATTGTTCGGTGATCGAAAGCCTATAAGGTCCATGAAGGAGAGCTCTACAATAAAAGTGCTACCGGAGTCCTCCAAAGATGTATCTTCGAAGAAGAGGGATGGTAGCTCCTGGCCGAAATCCATGCTGGTCTCGGCGGTCACCACGCCATGGCTCGGGCCCTTGTAAGTAAAGCCTTATGTACAGGTTTCTTTTGGCCGACGACCTGAGCAGATGCACAGGACCTTGTCCAACGCTGTGTCGGATGCTAGCTTTTCGCCAATCAAAGCCATATGCCGCCTACCTCTCTACAAACAATCCCCATTACTTGGCCTTTCACGGTCTGGGGGCTTGATATGGTCGGACCCCTTAAAGGAGGAAGCCAGAAGAAAAAATATCTACTGGTCATGGTAGATAAGTTCACCAAGTGGATAGAGGCCAAGCCAGTTAAAACGGCCGAAGCCGGACCAGTGATAGACTTTATATCTGGTGTGGTGCACCGTTATGGTGTCCCACACAACATCATCACCGACAACGGCTCCAATTTTATAGCCGATGAAGTGAAAACCTGGTGTGCTAACCTGGGCATTAAGCTCGATTACGCCTCCGTCTATCACCCACAAACAAACGGTCAGGGCGAACGAGCTAATGGTCTTTATCATGAGCGGCATCAAGCCTAGAATAGTGCAGTATTTGAAGGAATCAGACAAGCACTGGGTTGAGGAGCTCGACTCCGTACTCTGGGGGCTGCGGACCACGCCCAATTGCACTACTGGATACACACCATTCTTCATGGTGTACGACGCAGAGGATGTTTTGCCCTGCAACATCATTCATGACTCACCTCGAGTGCGCATGTACGGAGAAAGAGAGGCTGAGCTCGATCGGCAGGACAGTCTAGATGCCCTGGAGGAGGAGCGTGACATTGCAAAGGCCCGTTCTGCATCCTATGAACAACAGGCTTGTAGATACCAAAGTAGAGAAGTGCGGGCCAAGACCTATAATGTTGGTGAGCTCGTTCTACGCTTGCCAGAAAAGAAAAAGGACAAACTCAAGCCCAAGTGGGAGGGTCCCTTCATCATAGACGAGGTTCTCACTGGAGGAGCGTACTGCCTGTGTGATGCATCTGACAATCGCCTAGAGCAGAACCCGTGGAATGCCACAAGACTCCGAAGATTCTACGCCTAGAGCCGCACTCTTTGTTCGTCTTCTTCTCCCTTTGTTTTCATTTTTACCCTCTTTAATTTTTCTCTAGCTCTTTAGTTCCTGTGCGGCCAGACCGCACACCTACGATGTACACATCCTTAAATGTATACACTCATAATACCTGGGGGCTTATTTTACATAAGATTATTATTATTTTCCGAGCATCAAGCTCAACACATATGTGTCCTGTTCCGCATATGTACCTTTTTTCGCCATTATATGCATCGTTATGACTTAAATTTTTGCCAAGCTAGGTTGCCTGGCTCCTGTGCTTATGCCCTATGTTCCCGTTTGTTCGGCTAGGGCATAAAGGGAGCACCTCTGCGATTGTTATAGCCGGGTCATCTAGACTTGTACCTCTGACTGGGTGAAGCCGAAAGCTAGCGTTCTTAAGGGAATATTCGGTCGGCGAACTAAAGACGTTTTACCTTCATCACACCATGAACCCCCAGATGTTACATATACTGAGATTTTTCAATCACAGTTCGGACATGCATATTAACGCATATCCTCCCAGTGAAAGGAACCCTTAACGGAACTATTCTCCCTGGAAGATGTTTCTTACAATCAACATGTAATATAACATAGCTAGCCGGATACAACTTGTCTATTCAAGCAACTATGACCCCTACGCCTGGTTTCCACGCATACCCCGGTCTATATTATCGAGCGGGTATTCAGAAACACTCCGCACCTTCGGGTCCGGAGGTCGAAGCGAAAAGGTCTGCCATGACAATCATTTTATAATCCGGCTAGGGACAAATTTGTCAAATGAAGTACATAGTCACTTGGACTCAAAAACTTCTTCCTCTATGCCGTCTAACAGACTGTCTAGCTTACAATCCTGTTGGGAAAACTTGGCGGCTATCTTTACCTGGTCATATACCAGACTAACAGGAATTTCTTGTCCATCGGACCCCTGAGGTCCGACCCGGGCCATATGATTTGTATCAAGCTTGGTGTACTGTGTTTTTACCATGGACCAAGCCTCTCACGCACCTTCTCGGCAGGCCGAAATCTTCCATAATCAAAAGCGCCACCGAGCCCCTTGGAATAGCTTCACAAGCTCCTCCATACTTCTTAGAGGGGAGGCGAATGGCCACAAAGCCTTGGCAATGCTCCGCATTGCTTGCCGAGCTCGCTCGTGCACTTGGGAGAGCTCTTGGAGCAGATCGCCTTGAGATCCAGACATCTCCTCTCCGGGACGACCAGTCAGCGTACCTGCAGACATAAATCTGTCAGCTTATTTTTCCGACGAATTTCACGAAGATAAGTTTGAAAGCATGCTGAATATGCCGCCTCATAGCCTCTTATTCTCCTTTACGACGTCAGCCAGCTGGGCTCATACATCTTTTAGCTCTTCGCCCATCAGGATGTTGGAATCCTGCAGCTTGTTCTTGTTGTCCCTGACCCGCATCAGCACACATTCGCCTGTTGCCTGTTGCCTTTTGGCCTCCTGTTCACCCGCCTGGGCGACTTTCAGTTTCTCTTTCAGTTGATCTACTGATCTTGTCAGCAGAGACACAACAGTATTAATATTACTGGTATATGATTATACTTTTTCTGGATGGAGGGAAACATTAACAGGCAGTGCCTCCTTGGATTTCTCCAATTGGGCGGTAGCCGTAGCTAGCCGAGTCCGACACTCTTCCAGCTCTTGAGATAGCAGGTTGTTCTTATATGTAAGTGCCTGATTATACAATGATCCTTAAATCAGTTGTATCAACTTCTTCAAGTCTCGGGGGCTACTCGTATATGATTACAAAGGTTGTACGGATGCGTACTTACCCGCATATCTTTCAAATGCTGGTCCGTGGTTCTGGTAAGCCCGTCCCGGGCAGTTCG
Source organism: Triticum urartu (assembly GCF_056163025.1). Lineage (NCBI taxonomy): Eukaryota > Viridiplantae > Streptophyta > Magnoliopsida > Poales > Poaceae > Triticum > Triticum urartu. The sequence goes on from NC_141874.1 coordinate 404,929,168, forward strand.
AATGTATGCATCAGCCGAGCTGAAGGCATTAAATGCCTCTTTAGTAAAACTAGGGTCGTGAAGACCGGCCCTCCGGCGCCGATGATTCATGGCCTTCTCCACTTCAGAGTTCGTGACGGACATAGCACCTGAATCCTCTACAGAAGGACAATCCGGCGTCACTCCCATGTCAGCCCCCGTCCTTAGGGCAGGGTCTGGAATCTGACTAGTGGAGGCGCGACCGGCTGGATCCCCAGACATAGTCCGGCGAACACTCTTCCTGATAAGACGCAGCGGATAATGTTATAGTTCGATGTGACGGCCAGGAGGCATATTTAAAAATTCATACCTCTTCGATGAAGGTTCAGCCGTGTTATCGTCTGCCTTCCTCTTTGACGACTTGTTCGGCGCGGGCGCCGCGCTCTTACGAGACACCTATGGTGTAGCATGGCGCGCCGAGCGCCTCCCCTTTGGAGCACGAGACGGTGCGGTGGGTAAGGTAAAGTGAGGAATCTATTTTGGAGGAGGTGTCTCTTGACTACCTACATGTGAGGCAGGAAGGAGGCCGGGATAGTCGGCCACGATTGGCACTACTGTGCCATCATAGCTCGCCTGGTACAATACTCCCTCCTCAAGCTCTACGAATATGTCCGGATCCTCTTCGTATCCGAGGTCAAGGTCCCGGTTACGGTTCTCCGGCTGTGGAGCGGGGCTATAGATCCCCGCTATAACCTTCCACCATTCTTGTTGCAAATGGATGGGTTAATGCCAATTAAACATGACTCAGGGAGAGGATTGAGTAGAGTGATGGGATTAAAACTCACCCAGCTAGGGGGATTGTACATAGAAAATCCTTCCCAGAGCATAAGACAAGTGAACTCCTCTTTCTCCCCTTTATACAGATCGGCCAGTATTGCGGCCAGGGCGGTAAGGGAATCCGGACCCTTTCATCCACAGCACGAGGCGTTGTCTTCCCCATTGTAGTGCCACATGGGTAGCCCCCCTGAATTGGAGCGGTTGAACACCTCACACTATGGAAGTGGCCATTACCTCGATTATTGATAATCCGGACTGGGCGAGTGACCTTATCTTGCCCATCAATTGTTGGACTTCCGCACTATCTTCCTCCTCGAGGCTCCGAGGGCGCCGGCTGTGGCATTTCTTCAATGGGGCACTAGTAAATTCGGGAAGTCCCATTCGGACTGTGTCAGGGAGAGCAACATCCTCAATATAGAACCACTCTGAGGGCCACTCTTCGGATGCCTTCTTCGGCGTGCCGGATAAGTATCCGGTCCCAGCTATGCGCCATATTTTGGCGCCGCCCACCTCAAATATAGATCCCTTTTGGGAGCGAGGGACGAGGCAGAAAAGTTTCCTCCATAGCTCGAAATGGGCCTCGCAACCCAGGAATAGCTCGCAAAGAGCAACATAGCCCGCGATGTGCAGAATGGAGCCCGGCGTGAGATTGTACAATTGGAGGCCGTAGTACTCCAGAAGACCTCGGAGGAAGGGGTGGATTGGAAACCTGACGCCTCTTATTAAGAAGGATATAAAGCACACTCGCTCCCCCTGGTTGGATTGGGGAAATTTTCCGCCAGGGCTCCGCCCGTAAAAGTGGTTAATCCTGCCCGGACAGGGACTACATCTGCGTGGGGGGGGGGGGGGAGGGGGAAGGAATCCCTGTGTTTGAAGCTTACTTAGCTAGCCATGGGATACCAAGCATTTCCCCCAATCACCTTTTTCGGAGCCATGGGGGCGGGAGGAAGAATTGGGAATGCTAGCCATGCTGTAATGGTTTCTCCTAGCAAGCTCTAAGGATTTTTCCGCTCGATGTGGAATGGGATATGAGATCCAGTCCCTTTAAATAGACACCCTTCTTACATGGCCAGGGTGTAATGTGCAAAAAGTACTATGAACTTTCATGTTTGCTCAACACGTGGAAGCCAAAGCGGTGGAGGTGCAGAAGCCAATGGGTACAACAATAAATGGAAAGCCAAGTATGACTCTTCGAATCAGACGCTTTCAAGTGTTCGGAGGAGGAACCCGCCTTGCAATGCCGAAGACTATCAGCGCGCTGGACACATCGTCAATGAAGCCTGGTTCGGGGGCTACTGAGGGAGTGCTGGATTACGGGGTCCTCGGGCGTCCGGCCTATGTGACATGGGCCGGACTATTGTGCCGTGAAGATACAAGATAGAAGACTTCCTCCCATGTCCGGATGGGACTCTCCTTTGCGTGGAAGGCAAGCTAGGCGTCCGTATGTATTATTTCCTTTCTCTGTAACCGACTTTGTATAACCCTAGGCCCCTTCTGTGTCTATATAAACCGGAGGTATTAGTCCGTAGAGAACAATCACAATCACACAGGCTAAACTTCTAGGGTTTAGCCACATCGATCTCATGGTAGATCAACTCTTGTAATCCTCATACTCATCAAGATCAATCAATTAGGGCGTAGGGTATTACCTCCATCAAGAGGGCCCTAACCTGGGTAAACATCGTGTCCCCTGTCTCCTATTACCATCAACCTTAGACGCACAGTTCGGGACCCCCTACCCGAGATCCGCCAGTTTTGACACCAATAATCATCATCATTAACTTCCTCATTAATTGGTGTAGGCATCACTGGAACTGATTTCAGTGATGAGCTACTTTCCAATTCGAGAGAAGGTACAATTACCTCATCAAGTTCTACTTTCCTCCCACTCACTTCTTTCGAGAGAAACTCCTTCTCTAGAAAGGATCCACTCTTAGCAACAAAGATCTTGCCTTCGGATCTGTGATAGAAGGTGTACCCAACAGTTTCTTTTGGGTATCCTATGAAGACACACTTCTCCGATTTGGGTTTGAGCTTATCAGGCTGAAACTTTTTCACATAAGCATCGCAGCCCCAAACTTTAAGAAACGACAACTTGGGTTTCTCGCCAAACCACAGTTCATATGGTGTCGTCTCAACGGATTTTGATGGTGCCCTATTTAGCATGAATGCAGCTGTCTCTAATGCATAACCCCAAAACGATAGCGGTAAATCAGTAAGAGACATCATGCATCGCACCATATCTAATAAAGTATGATTATGACGTTCGGATACACCATTACACTGTGGTATTCCAGGTGGCGTGAGTTGCGAAACTATTCCACATTGTTTCAAATGAAGACCAAACTCATAACTCAAATATTCACATCCACGATCAGATCGTAGAAATTGTATTTTCTTGCTATGGTGATTTTCCACTTCACTATGAAATTCTTTGAACTTATTCAAATGTTTCAGACTTATGTTTCATCAAGTAGATATACCCATATCTTCTCAAATCATCTATGAAGGTCAGAAAATAACGATACCCGCCGCGAGCCTCAACACTCATCGGATTGCATACATTAGTATGTATTATTTCCAATAAGTCAGTTGCTCTCTCCATTGTTTCAGAGAATGGAGTCTTAGTCATCTTGCCCATGAGGCATGGTTCGCAAGCATCAAGTGATTCATAATCAAGTGATTCCAAAAGTCCATCCGCATGGAGTTTCTTCATGCGCTTTACACCAATATGACATAAACGGCAGTGCCACAAGTATGTTGCACTATCTTTATCAACTTTGCATCTTTTGGCATCAATATTATGAATATGTGTATCACTACAATCGAGATTCAATAAACCATTTATATTAAGTGTATGACCATAGAAGGTTTTATTCATGTAAACAGAATAACAATTATTCTTTGACTTAAATGAATAACCGTATTGCAATAAACATGATCCAATCATATTATGATCAACGCAAATACCAAATAACATTTATTTTAGGTTCAACACTAATCCCGAAGGTAAAAGGAGTGTGTGATGGTGATCTTATCAACCTTGGAATCATTTCCAACACACATTGTCACCTCGCCCTTAACTAGTCTCTGTTCATTTTGCAACTCCTGTTTCGAGTTACTAATCGTAGCAACTGAACCAGTATCAAATACCCTAGGGTTACTATGAACACCAGTAAAGTACACATCAATAACATGTATATCAAATATACCTTTCACTTTGCCATCCTTCTTATCCGCCAAGTATTTGGGGTAGTTCCGCTTCCAGTGACCATTCCCTTTGCAGTAGAAGCACTCAGTTTCAGGCTTAGGTCTAGCTTTGGGTTTCTTCACGGGAGTGGTAACTTTCTTGCCATTCTTTCTTGAAGTCCCCTTTCTTTTCCTTTGCCCCTTTTACTTGAAACTAGTGGTCTTGTCAACCATCAACATTTGATGCTTTTCTTGATTTCTACCTTCATTGATTTCAGCATCACGAAGAGCTCAGGAATTGTTTTCATCATCCCTTGCATATTATAGTTCATCACGAAGTTCTAGTAACTTGGTAATAGTGACTAGAGAACTCTGTTAATCACTATCTTATCTGGAAGATTAACTCCCACTTGATTCAAGTGATCGTAGTACTCAGACATTCCGAGCACATGTTCACTAATTGATCTATTCTCCTCCATCTTGTAGGCAAAGTAGTTATCAGAGGTTTCATACCTCTCGACTCAGGGATGAGTCTTAAATACCAATTTCAGCTCTTGGAACATCTTATATGCTCCGTGGCTTTCAAAATGTTTTTGAAGTCCCGGTTCTAAGCTGTAAAGCATGGCACACTAAACTATCAAGTAGTCATCATACCGAGCTTGCCAAACGTTCATAATGTCTGCATCTGCTGCTGCAATAGGTCCATCACCTAGCGGTGCATCAAGGACATAATTCTTCTGTGCAACAATGAGGATAATCCTCAGATCACGGAGCTAGTCTGCATCATTGCTACTAACATCTTTCAACATAGTTTTCTCTAGGAACATATCATAAATAAAACGGGGAAGCTATACGCGAGCAATTGATCTACAACATAGATATGCAAATACTATTAGGACTAAGTTCATGATGAATTTAAGTTCAATTAATCATATTAATTTAAGAACTCCCACTTAGATAGACATCCCTCTTGTCATCTAAATGATCACGTGAATCATATCAACTAAACCATGTCCGATCATCACGTGAGATGGAGTAGTTTTCAATGGTGAACATCACTATGTTGATCATATCTACTATATGATTCACGTTCGACCTTTCGGTCTCAGTGTTCCGAGGCCATATCTGCATATGCTAGGCTCGTCAAGTTTAACCCGAGTATTCTGCATGTGCAAAACCGGCTTGCACCCGTTGTATGTGAACGTAGAGCTTATCACACCCGATCATCACGTGGTGTCTCAGCACGAAGAACTGTCGCAATGGTGCATACTGATACGTCTCCAACGTATCTATAATTTTTGATTGCTCCATGCTATATTATCTACTGTTTTGGACTATATTGGTCTTTATTTTCCACTTTTATATTATTTTGGGACTAACCTATTAACCGGAGGCCCAGCCCAGAATTGCTGTTTTTTTGCCTATTTCAGTGTTTCGAAGAAACGGAATATTAAACGGAGACCAAATGGAATAAAACCTTCGGGAACGTGATTTTCTCACCGAACGTGATCCAGGAGACTTGGACCCTACACCAAGGAACAAAAGAGGCAGTCACGAGGGTGGGGGGCGCCCCCCTAGGGCGCGCCCCCTGCCTCGTGGGCCCCTCGATGCTCCACCGACGTACTTCTTCCTCCTATATATACCTCCGTACCCCCAAACGATCAGAACAGGAGCCAAAAACCTAATTCCACCGCCGCAACTTTCTGTATCCACGAGATCCCATCTTGGGGCCTGTTCCGGAGCTCCACCGGAAGAGGGCCGTCATCACGGAGGGCTTCTACATCATCCTAGCCCCTCCGATGAAGTGTGAGTAGTTTACCTCAGACCTTCAGGTCCATAGTTAGTAGCTAGATGGCTTCTTCTCTCTTTTTGGATCTCAATACAAAGTTCTTCCCCTCTCTTGTGGAGCTATTCGATGTAATCTTCTTTTTGTGGTGTGTTTGTTGAGACCGATGAATTGTGGGTTTATGATCAAGTCTATCTATGAATAATATTTGAATCTTCTCTGAATTCTTTTATGTATGATTGGTTATCTTTGCAAGTCTCTTCGAATTATCTGTTTGGTTTGGCCAACTAGATTGGTAGTTCTTGCCATGGGAGAAGTGCATAGCTTTGGGTTCAATCTTGCGGTGTCCTTTCCCAGTGACAGAAGGGGCAGCAAGGCACGTATTGCATCGTTGCCATCGAGGATAAAAAGATGGGGTTTATTTCATATTGCATGAATTTATCTCTCTACATCATGTCATCTTGCTTAAGGCGTTACTCTGTTTTTAACTTAATACTCTAGATGCATGCTGGATAGCGGTCGATGAGTGGAGTAATAGTAGTAGATGCAGAATCATTTCGGTCTACTTGTCACGGACGTGATGCCTATATACATGATCATACCTAGATATTCTCATAACTATGCTCAATTCTGTCAATTGCTCAACAGTAATTTGTTCACCCACCGTAGAATACTTATGCTCTTGAGAGAATCCACTAGTGAAACCTATGGCCCTCGGGTCTATTCTCATCATATTAATCTCCATCACTTTAACCTTGTTTTGCTTTTTTACTTTGCTTTTACTTTTCACTTTGCATCTTTATACCAAAAATACCAAAAATATTATATCTATCAGATCTCACTCTCGTAAGTTACCGTGAAGGGATTGACAACTCCTAATCGCGTTGGTTGCGAGTAGCTATCGCTTTGTGCAGGTACGAGGGACTTGAGCGTGGCCTCCTACTGGATTGATACCTTGGTTCTCAAAAACTGAGGGAAATACTTACGCTACTCTGCTGCATCATCCTTTCCTCTTCGGGGAAATCCAACGCAAGCTCAAGAGGTAGCAAGAAGAATTTCTGGCACCGTTGCCGGGGAGTCTAGGCAAAAAGTCAACATACCAAGTACCCATCGCAATCCCTATCTCTCGCATTACATTATTTGCCATTTGCCTCTCGTTTTCCTCTCCCCCACTTCACCCTTGCCGTTTTATTCGCCCTCTCTCTCTATCCTCCCTCTCTATTTGCCTCTTTTTGCCCGGTTGCCTTTTGTTTGCTTGTGTGTTAGATTGCTTGTTTGTCGCGATGGCTCAAGATACTACCAAATTGTGTGACTTCACCAATACCAATAATAATGATTTCCTTAGCACTCCGATTGCTCTTCTTACCGATGCTGAATCTTGTGAAATTAATACTGCTTTGTTGAATCTTGTTATGAAAGATCAATTCGCCAGCCTTCCTAGTGAAGATGCCGCTACTCATCTAAATAGCTTCGTTGATTTATGTGATATGCAAAAGAAAAAAGATGTCAATAATGATGTCGTTAAATTGAAGCTATTTCCTTTTTTGCTTAGAGATCGTGCTAAAGCTTGGTTTTCGTCTTTGCCTAAAAATAGTATTGATTCATGGAACAAGTGCAAAGATGCTTTTATCTCTAAGTATTTTCCTCCCGCTAAGATCATCTCTCTTAGAAACGATATTATGAACTTTAAACAACTTGATCATGAACATGTTGCACAAGCTTGGGAGAGAATGAAATTAATGATACGTAATTGCCCTACTCATGGTTTGAATTTGTGGATGATTATACAAATTTTTTATGCCGGATTGAATTTTGCTTCTAGAAATCTTTTAGATTCGGCCGCGGGAGGGACTTTTATGGAAATCACTTTAGGAGATGCTACTAAACTCCTAGATAATATTATGGTTAATTATTCTCAGTGCCATCCTGAAAGATCCTCTAATAAAAAAGTGCATGCGATAGAAGAAATCAATGTTTTGAGTGGAAAGATGGATGAACTTATGAAATTATTTGCTACTAAGAGTGTTTCTTCTGATCCTAATGATATGCCTTTGTCTACTTTGATTGAGAATAACAATGAATCTATGGATGTGAATTTTGTTGGTAGGAATAATTTTGGTAACAACGCTTATAGAGGGAATTTTAATCCTAGGCCATATCCTAGTAATCCTTCTAATAGTTATGGGAATTCCTACAACAACTCTTATGGAAATTATAATAAGATGCCCTCTGAATTTGAGAATAGTGTTAAAGAGTTTATGAATTCACAAAAGAATTTTAATGCTTTGCTTGAAGAGAAATTGCTTAAAGTTGATGATTTGGCTAGGAACGTTGATAGAATTTCTCTTGAGGTTGATTCTTTAAACTTATATCTATTCCTCCTAAGCATGATATCAACGAGTCTCTCAAAGCCATGAGAATTTCCATTGATGAGTGCAAGGAAAGAACCGCTAGGATGCGTGCTTCCAAAGATGCCTTTATTAAAGCGTGTTGTTCTAGTTCCTATGAAAATAATGATGAAGATCTAAAAGTTATTGATGTGTCCCCTATTAAATCTTTGTTTTTCAATATGAATCTTGATAATAATGGGACTAAATATGATCCACCTTTACCTAGAAGGCGTTCCAATAATTCTAAATCTTTTGATCTTGATGCTAAATTTGATAAAAGTGGGATTGAAGAAATTAAAACCCTAGATGTTGATAAACCCACTATATTGGATTTCAAGGAATTTAATTATGAAAATTGCTCTTTAATTGATTGTATTTCCTTGTTGCAATCCTTCCTAAAATCTCCTCATGCTTATAGTCAAAATAAAGCATTTACTAAACATATCGTTGATGCCTTGATGCAATCTTATGAAGAAAAACTTGAATTGGAACTTTCCATCCCTAGAAAACTCAAAGATGAGTGGGAACCAACTATTAAGATTAAAATTAAAGATCATGAGTTTTATGCTTTGTGTGATTTGGGTGCTAGTGTCTCTACTATTCCCAAGACTTTGTGTGATTTGCTAGATTTCCGTAATTTTGATGATTGCTCTCTAAACTTGCATCTTGCAGATTCCACTATTAAGAAACCTATGGGAAGGATTAATGATGTTATTATTGTTGCAAATAGAAATTATGTGCCCATAGATTTCATTGTTCTTGATATAGATTGCAATCCTTCTTGCCCTATTATTCTTGGTAGACCTTTCCTTAGAACGGTTGGTGCGATTATTGATATGAAGGAAGGGAATATTAGATTTCAATTTACATTAAAAAAGGGCATGGAACACTTTCCAAGAAAGAAAATAAAATTTCCATATGAAACTATCATGAGAGCCACTTATGGATTGCCTACCAAAGATGGCAATACCTAGATCTATCCTCGCTTTTATGCCTAGCTAGGGGCGTTAAACAATAGCGCTTGTTGGGAGGCAACCCAATTTTATTTTTATTCCTTGCTTTTTGCTCCTGTTTAGTAATAATAAATAAATTACCTAGCCTCTGTTTTGGTTGTGTTTTTTGTGTTTAATTAGTGTTTGTGCCAAGTAGAACCGTTGGGAAGACTTGGGGAAAGTCTTGTTGAACTTACTGTAAAAAACAGAAACTTTAGCGCTCACGAGAACTGCTGTCAATTTTATTTAAAGAGCGATATTTAGTTAATTCTTTTTGAAGATGATTAATAGATAAATTCCTCACGTCCAGCAATTTATTTTAGGATTTTTGGGGTTCCCGATCTTGCGCTAGCTACATATTACTACAGACTGTTCTGTTTTTAATAGATTCTGTTTTTCGTGTGTTGTTTGCTTATTTTGATGAATCTATGGCTAGTAAAATAGTTTATAATCCATAGAGAAGTTGGACTACAGTAGGTTTAACACAAATATAAATAAAGAATGATTTCATTACAGTACCTTGAAGTGGTCTTTTGTTTTCATTCGCTAACGGAGCTCACGAGTTTTCTACTTTAAGTTTTGTGTTGTGAAGTTTCCAAGTTTTGGGTGAATTCTTGTGATGGATTATGGAACAAGGAGTGGCAAGAGCCTAAGCTTGGGGATGCCCATGGAACCCCCAATATAATCCAAGGACACCAAAAATTGGAAGCTTGTGGATGCCCCGGAAGGCATCCCCTCTTTCATCCACTTCCATCGGTAATTTACTTGGAGCTATATTTTTATTCACCAACATGATATGTGTTTTGCTTGGAGCGTCTTGTATTATTTGTGTCTTTGTGTTTTAGTATGCCACAATCATCCTTTCTGTACACACCTTTTGAGAGAGCCATACATGAATTAGAATTTGATAGAATACTCTATGTGCTTCACTTATATCTTTTGAGCGTTATAATTTTGCTCTATGTGCTTCACTTACATCTATTAGAGCACGTCGGTGGATTTGTTTTAAAGAAACTACTAATCTCTCATGCTTCACTTAAATTATTTTGAGAGTCTCTTAATAGCATGGTAATTGGCTTAATAATAATATGCTTGGTATTCAAGATTTGTGGAACTTTCTTTTGAGTATGTTGAATACTAGGAAAAGATTGAAGCATGATAATTGTTTTGAGATATGGAGGTGATAATATTAAAGTCATGCTAGTTGAGTAGTTGTGAATTTAAAGTATACTTCTGTTAAAGTTTGTGATTCCCGTAGCATGCATGTATGGTGGACTGTTATGTGATGAAGTCGGAGCATGATTTATTTATTGATTGTCTTCCTTATGAGTGGCGGTCGGGGATGAGCGATGGTCTTTTCCTACCAATCTATTCCCCCTAGGAGCATGCGCGTAATACTTTGCTTTGATAACTTCTAGATTTTTGAAATAAGTATATGAGTTCTTTATGACTAATGTTGAGTCCATGGATTATACGCACTCTCACCCTTCCACCTTTGCTAGCCTCTCTAATACCGCGCACCTTTCGCCGGTATCATACACCTACCATATACCTTCCTCAAAACAGCCACCATACCTACCTATTATGGCATTTCCATAGCCATTCCAAGATATATTGCCATGCAACTTTCCACCGTTCCGTTTATTATGACACACTCCATCATTGTCATATTGCATATCCCGGTACACCGCCGGATGCATTCATATAGAGTCATATTTTGTTCTAGGTATCAAGTTGTAATTATTGAGTTGTAAGAAAAATAAAAGTGTGATGATCATCATTATTAGAGCATTTTCCCAAGTGAGGAAAGGATGATGGAGACTATGATTCCCCCATAAGTTGGGATGAGACTCCGGACGAAAAATAAAAGAGGCCAAAGAAGCCCAAATAAAAAAAAGAGGCCATAAAAAAAGGAAGGAGAAAAGGCCCAAATAAAAAAATAAAAAAATAAAAAATAAAAAAAGAGAGAAAAAGAGAGAAGGGACAATGTTACTATCCTTTTACCACACTTGTGCTTCAAAGTAGCACCATGATCTTCATAGTAGAGAGTCCCTCATGTTATCACTTTCATATACTAGTGGGAATTTTACATTATAGAACTTGGCTTGTATATTCCAATGATGGGCTTCCTCAAATTGCCCTAGGTCTTCGTGAGCAAGCAAGTTGGATGCACACCCACTTAGTTTCTTTTTGAGCTTTCATACATTTGTAGCTCTAGTGCATCCGTTGCATGGCAATCCCTACTCACTCACATTGATATCTATTGATGGGCATCTCCATAGCCCGTTGATACGCCTAGTTGATGTAAGACTATCTTCTCCTTTTTATCTTCTCCACAACCACCATTCTATTCCACCTATAGTGCTATATCCATGGCTCACTCTCATGTATTGCGTGAAGATTGAAAAAGTTCTGAAAAAGTTAGAGTTTGAAACAATTGCTTGGTTTGTCATTGGGGTTGTGCATGATTTAAATACTTTGTGTGGTGAAGATAGAGCATAGCCAGACTATATGATTTTGTAGGGATAACTTTCTTTGGCCATGTTATTTTGAGAAAACATAATTGCTTTGTTAGTATGCTTGAAGTATTATTACTTTTTATGTTAATATAAACTTTGTTGGAAATATGCCCTAGAGGCAATAATAAATTAGTTATTATCATATTTCCTTGTTCATGATAATCGTTTATTATCCATGCTAGAATTGTATTGATAGGAAACTCAGATACATGTGTGGATACATAGACAACACCATGTCCCTAGTAAGCCTCTAGTTGACTAGCTTGTTGATCAATAGATGGTTATGGTTTCCTGACCATGGACATTGGATGTCGTTGATAACGGGATCACATCATTAGGAGAATGATGTGATGGACAAGACCCAATCCTAAGCCTAGCACAAAGATCGTGTAGTTCGTATGCTAAAGCTTTTCTAATGTCAAGTATCATTTCCTTAGACCATGAGATTGTGCAACTCCCGGATATCGTAGGAATGCTTTGGGTGTGCCAAACGTCACAATGTAACTGGGTGGCTATAAAGGTACACTACGGGTATCTCCTAAAGTGTCTGTTGGGTTGGCACGAATCGAGACTGGGATTTGTCACTCCATCTGACGGAGAGGTATCTCTGGGCCCACTCGGTAGGACATCATCATATGCGCAATGTGACCAAGGAGTTGATCACGGGATGATGTATTACGGAATGAGTAAAGAGACTTGCCGGTAACGAGATTGAACAAGGTATCGAATACCGACGATCGAATCTCGGGCAAGTACAATACCGCTAGACAAAGGGAATTGAATACGGGATTGATTGAATCCTCGACATCATGGTTCATCCGATGAGATCATCGTGGAACATGTGGGAGCCAACATGGGTATCCAGATCCCGCTGTTGGTTATTGGCCGGAGAGGTGTCTCGGTCATGTCTGGAGGTAAAGATTTATATATGGGAAGTCATGTTTTGGTCATCGGAAAAGTTTCGGGTGCTATCGGTAACGTACCGGGACCACCGGGAGGGTCCCGGGGGTCCACCAGGTGGGGCTACCTGCCCCAGAGGGCTGCGTGGGCCAAGTGTGAGAGGGGACCAGCCCCAGGTGGGCTGGTGCGCCCCCCCACCAGGGCCCAAGGCGAAGAGAGAAGGGAAAAGGGGGAAACCCTAGTCTCAGATGGGCCTAAGGCCCACCTAGTGGTGCGCCCCCCCTCTCTCCCCCCTTGGCCGCCCCCCTAGATGGGATCTACGGCTGGCCTCCATCCCTAGGGGTGGAAACCTAGGTGGGGGCGCAGCCCCTCCCTTTCCCCTATATATAGTGGGGTTTTGGGCTGCCATACACACGAGAACATCTCCTTCTTGGCGCAGCCCTACCCCTCTCCCTCCTCGTCTCTTGCGGTGCTTAGCGAAGCCCTGCTAGAGTACCACGCTCCACCACCACCACCATGCCGTCGTGCTACTGCTGGACTGAGTCTTCCCCAACCTCTCCTTCTCCCCTTGCTGGATCAAGGCATAGGAGACGTCACCGGGCTGTACGTGTGTTGAACGCGGAGGTGCCGTCCGTTCGGCACTAGGATCATCGGTGATTTGGATCACGACGAGTACGACTCCATCAACCCCGTTCACTTGAATGCTTCCGCTTAGCGATCTACAAGGGTATGTAGATGCACTCTCCTTCCCTCGTTGCTAGACTTCTCCATAGATTGATCTTGGTGATGCGTAGAAAATTTTGAATTTCTGCTACGTTCCCCAACAGTGGCATCATGAGCTAGGTCTATGCGTAGTTTCTATGCACGAGTAGAACACAAGTTGTTGTGGGTGTCGATTTTGTCAATTTGCTTGCCCTTACTAGTCTTATCTTGATTCGGCGGCATCGTGGGATGAAGCGGCCCGGACCAACCTTACACGTACTCTTACGTGAGACTGGGTCCACTGACTGACATGCACTAGTTGCATAAGGTGGCTAGCGGGTGTCTGTCTCTCCCACTTTAGTCGGATCAGATTTGATGAAAAGGGTCCTTATGAAGGGTAAATAGAAATTGGCATATCACGTTGTGGTTTTCGTGTAGGTAAGAAACGTTCTTGCTAGAAACCTATAGCAGCCACGTAAAAACTTGCAACAAACAATTAGAGGACGTCTAACTTGTTTTTGCAGCATATGCCTTGTGATGTGATATGGCCAAAAGGATGTGATGAATGATATATGTGATGTATGAGATGATCATGTTCTTGTAATAGGAATCACGACTTGCATGTCGATGAGTATGACAACCGGCAGGAGCCATAGGAGTTGTCTTTATTTATTTATGACCTGCGTGTCAACATAAACGTCATGTAATTACTTTACTTTATTGCTAAAGCGTTAGCCATAGTAGTAGAAGTAATAGATGACAAGACAACTTCAAGAAGACACGATGATGGAGATCATGATGATGAAGATCATGGTGTCATGCCGGTGACAACGATGATCATGGAGCCCCGAAGATGGAGATCAGAAGGAGCAAAATGATATTGGCCATATCATGTCACTATTTGATTGCATGTGATGTTTATCATGTTTTACATCTTATTTGCTTAGAACGACGGTAGCTTAAATAAGATGATCCCTCATAATAATTTCAAGAAAAGTGTCCCCCCTAATTGTGCACCGTCGCGAAGGTTCGTTGTTTTGAAGCACCACGTGATGATTGGGTGTGATAGATTCTAACGTTCGAATACAACGGGTGTAAGCCAGATTTACACACGCAATACACTTAGGTTGACTTGACGAGCCTAGCATGTACAGACATGGCCTCGGAACACGGTAGACCGAAAGGTCGAGCATGAGTCGTATAGAAGATACGATCAACATGAAGATGTTCACCGATGTTGACTAGTCCGTCTCACGTGATGATCGGACACGGCCTAGTTAACTCGGATCATGTTATACTTAGATGACTGGAGGGATGTCTATCTGAGTAGGAGTTCATTAAATAATTTGATTAGATGAACTCAATTATCATGAACATAGTCTAAATTGTCTTCGCAAATATGTTGTAGATGAATAGCTCACGTTGTAGCTCCCTATTTCATTACGTTCCTAGAGAAAGACCAAGTTGAAAGATATTGTAAGCAATGATGCGGACTAGGTCCGTAGTCCGAGGAGTGTCCTCACTGCTACACAGAAGGCTTACGTCTTTGATGCACCGCTCGATGTGCAAACCCCTACAACATCGTCTGTGGATGTTGTGAACACCTGACAGACACATCCTGATGACTACTTGATAGTTTAGTGCACCATACTTTACGGCTTAGAATCGGGATTCCAATGACGTTTTGAACGCCATAAGACATATGAGATGTTCCAAGAGCTGAAATTGGGATTTCAGGCTCATGCCCGTGTTGAGAGGTGGGAGACCTCTGACAAGTTCTTTTGCCAACAAGATGGAGGAGAATAGCTCAGCTAGTGAGCATGTGCTCAGAATGTCTGGGTGCTACAATCACTTAAATCAAGTGGGAGTTAAACTTCCAGATAAGATAGTGATTGATAGAGTTCTCTAGCCACTATCACTAAGCTACTAGATCTTCATGATGAACTATGACATGCAAGGGATGGAGTTGATCCCGGAGCTGTTCGCGGTGCTTAAGACCGCAAAAGGTAGAAATCAAGAAGGAGCATCAAGTGTTGATGGTTTAACAAGACCACTGGTTTCAAGAAGGGCAAGGGCTAGAAGGGAAACTTCATGGATGGCAAACCAGTTGCCGCTCCAATGAAGGAACCCAAGGTTGAACCCAAACCCGAGACTAAGTGCTTCTATTGTAAAGGGAACGGTCACTGGTAGCGGGATTACCCCAAATGCATGATAGATAAGAAGGCTGGCAACTTCAACAAAATTTATACGTGTCATTAAGGTGTACCTCACTAGTACTCCTGGTAGCACCTGGGTATTGGATACCGGTTCAGTTACTATTATTGGTGACTTGAAGCAAAAGCTACGGACTAAACGGAGACTGGCTGAGGGCGAGGTGATGATGTGTGTTGGAAGTGTTTCCAAAGTTGATGAGATCACCATCACACGCTCCATCTGCCTTCGGGATTAGTATTAAACCTAGATAAATGTTTTCAGGTGTCTACATTGAGCATGAATATGATTAGATCATGTTCATTGCAATACGGTCATTCATTTAAGTTAGAGAATAATGGTTATTCTGTTTACATGAATGATACCTTTCATGGTCATGCACCCTATGTGAATGGTTCATTGAATCTCGGTCGTGGTACACATGTTCACGCCAAAAGATGTAGAGCTAATAATGATAGTACCACTTTCTTGTGGCACTGCCGCTTAGGTCATATTGGCGTAAGATGCATGAAGAAACTCCATATCGATGGATGTTTGGAGTCACTTGATTTTGAATCGCTTGACACATGCGAGCCATGCCTCATGGGCAGGATGACTAAGACCCCGTTTTCAGGTACAATGAAACGGGCAAGTGACTTGCTGGAAATCATACATGCTGATGCGTGTGATCCAATGAGAATTGAAGCGTGCGGTGGATATCGCTATTTTCTCATCTTCACCCACGATTTGAGTAGATATAGGTATATTTACTTAATGAAGCACAAGTCTGAAACGTTTGAAAGGTTCAAGCGATTTCAGAATGAAGTTAAGAATCATCATAACAAAAAGATCATGTTCCTATGATCTGATCAAAAGGGGATTTTCTGAGTTATGAGTTTGGCAATCACTTAAGACATTGTGGAATTGTTTCACAGTTGAAGCCACCTAGAACACCACAAGGTAATGGTGTGTCCGGACGTCGTAATCGAACCTTATGAGATATGGTGCGATCTATGATGTCTCTTACTGATCTACCATTTTCATTTTGAGGTTATGTGTTAGAGACAGCTGCATTCACTTTAGATAGGACACCATCTAAGTCCGTTGAGACGACATCATATGAACATTGGTTTGGCAAGAAACCAAAGTTGTCGTTTCTTAATGTTTGGGGCTGCAATGCTTAAGGCTTCAGCCGGAGAAGCTCGAACCCAAAGCGGACAAACACATCTTCATAGGATACCCAAAGGTGACAGTTGGGTACACCTTCTATCTCAGATCCGAGGGCAAATTGTTTGTCGCTAAGAACGGGTCCTTTCTCGAGAAGAAGTTTCTCTCGAAAGAATTGAGTGGGAGGAAGATAGAGCTTGATGAGGTTGTCGAACCTTTACTTCAACCAGAGAGTGATGCAACACAGAAAGATGTTTTCTGTGGCGCCTATGTCTGTTGAATAGAAAGTTAATGATAGTGATCATGAAGCTTCAGATCAAGTTTCTATCGAACCTCGTAGGTCTACAAGGATATGTACTACTCCTAAGTGGTGCGGTAATCCTGTCTTAGATATCATGTTGTTAGACAACAATGAACCTATGAGCTATGGAGAAGCGATGGTGGGCCCGTATTCCGACAAATGGTTAGAAGCCATGAAATCCGAGATATGATCCATATATCAGAACAAAGTATGGACTTTGGTGGACTTGCCCGATGATCGGCAAGCCATTGAGATAAATGGATCTTTAAGAAGAAGACGGACGTGGGCGGTAATGTTACCGTCTATGAAGCTCGACTTGTGGGAAAGAGTCTTTTCACAAGTTCAAGGAGTTGACTACGATGAGAATTTCTCACCCATAGCGATGCTTAAGTCCATCGGAATCATGTTAGCATTAGCTGTATTTTTCGATTATGAAATCTTACAGATGGATGTCAAAACAAGTTTTCTTACCAGTTTTCGTAAGAAAAGTTGTATGTGATACAATAAAAGGTTTTGACAATCCTAAGGATGCTAGAAGGTATGCTGGCTCCAGCAATCCTTCTATGGACTAGAGCAAGCATCTCGGAGTCAGAATATATGTTTTGATGGAGTGATCAAAGCTTTTAGGTTTATACAATATTTGCTAGAAACTTGTATTTACAAGAAAGTGAGTGGGAGCACTACAACATTTCTGATAAGTACATGTGGATGACATATTGTTGATCCAAAATAATGTAGAATTTCTGGAAAGCATAAACGGTTGTTTGAAGAGTGATTTTCAAAGGAAGACCTGAATAAAGCTGCTTACATCAAGATCTGTAGAGATAGATCAAGACGCCTGATGGTACTTTCAAAGAACGCACACCTTGACATGTTTTTGAAGGAGTTCAAAATAGATCATTCAAAGAAGGGGTTCTTACCTGAGTTGTAAGGTGTGAAGCTGAGTAAGACTCAAAGCTTGACCACGGCAGAAGAAAGAGGAAGGATGAACGTTGTCCCCTATGCTTTTGTCATAGGCTCTATACGGTATGCCATGCTGAAGTACCGCACCTGATGTGTGCCTTGCCACATGTCTGGCAAGAGGGTACAAAGGTGATCTAGGAGTAGATCACCAGATAGTGGTCAAAATTATCCTTAGAGGAATAAGGAAATGTTTCTCAGTTATGGAGGTGATAAAGAGTTCGACGTAAAGAGTTATGTCGATGCAAGCTTAACACCTATCCGGATAGCTCTGAGTAGAGATACCAGATACGTATAATGGAGCAACAATTTGGAATAGCTCCAAGTGGAACGTGGTAGCAGCATCTACGATATGACATAAAGTTTTGCGAAATACATAGGGATCTGAATATGGCAAGACCCGTTGACTACAACCTCTCTCACAAGCATAACATGATCAAACCCAGAACTCTTTGGGTGTTCGTCACATGGGGATGTGACCTTGAGTGTTAATCACATAGCGATGTGAACTGGATTATTGACTCTAGTGCAAGTGGGAGACTGTTGGAAATATGCCCTAGAGGCAATAATAAATTAGTTATTATCATATTTCCTAGTTCATGATAATCGTTTATTATCCATGCTAGAATTGTATTGATAGGAAACTCAGATACATGTGTGGATACATAGACAACACCATGTCCCTAGTAAGCCTCTAGTTGACTAGCTCGTTGATCAATAGATGGTTACGGTTTCCTGACCATGGACATGGATGTCGTTGATAACGGGATCACATCATTAGGAGAATGATGTGATGGACAAGACCCAATCCTAAGCCTAGCACAAAGATCGTGTAGTTCGTATGCTAAAGCTTTTCTAATGTCAAGTATCATTTCCTTAGACCATGAGATTGTGCAACTCCCGGATACCGTAGGAATGCTTTGGGTGTGCCAAACGTCACAACATAACTGGGTGGCTATAAAGGTACACTATGGGTATCTCCGAAAGTGTCTGTTGGGTTGGCACAAATCGAGACTGGGATTTGTCACTCCATGTGACGGAGAGGTATCTCTGGGCCCACTCGGTAGGACATCATCATATGCGCAATGTGACCAAGGAGTTGATCACGGGATGATGTATTACGGAACGAGTAAAGAGACTTGCCGGTAACGAGATTGAACAAGGTATCGGATACCGACGATCGAATCTCGGGCAAGTACAATACCGCTAGACAAAGGGAATTGAATACGGGATTGATTGAATCCTCGACATCATGGTTCATCCGATGAGATCATCGTGGAACATGTGGGAGACAACATGGGTATCCAAATCCCGCTGTTGGTTATTGGCCGGAGAGGTGTCTCGGTCATGTCTGTATGGTTCCCGAACCCGTAGGGTCTACACACTTAAGGTTCGATGACGCTAGGGTTATAGGGAATAGATATACGTGGTTATTGAATGTTGTTCGGAGTCCCGGATGAGATCCCGGACATCACGAGGAGTTCCGAAATGGTCCGGAGGTAAAGATTTATATATGGGAAGTCCTGTTTTGGTCACCGGAAAAGTTTCGGGTGCTATCGGTAACGTACCGGGACCACCAGGAGGGTCCTGGGGGTCCACCAGGTGGGGCTACCTGCCCCAGAGGGCTGCGTGGGCCAAGTGTGAGAGGGGACCAGCCCCAGGTGGGCTGGTGCGCCCCCCACCAGGGCCCAAGGCGAAGAGAGAAGGGAAAAGGGGGAAACCCTAGGCTCAGATGGGCCTAAGGCCCACCTAGTGGTGCGCCCCCCTCTCTCCCCCCTTGGCCGCCCCCCTAGATGGGATCTAGGGCTGGCCGCCACCCCTAGGGGTGGAAAACTAGGTGGGGGCGCAGCCCCTCCCTTTCCCCTATATAAAGTGGGGTTTTGGGCTGCCATACACACGAGAACATCTCCTTCTTGGCGCAGCCCTACCCCTCTCCCTCCTCGTCTCTTGCGGTGCTTAGCGAAGCCCTGCTGGAGTACCACGCTCCTCCACCACCACCACGCCATCGTGCTGCTACTGGACGGAGTCTTCCCCAACCTCTCCTTCTCCCCTTGCTGGATCAAGGCGTAGGAGACGTCACCGGGTTGTACGTGTGTTGAACGCGGAGGTGCCGTCCGTTCGGCACTAGGATCATCGGTGATTTGGATCACGACGAGTATGACTCCATCAACCCCGTTCACTTGAACGCTTCCGCTTAGCGATCTACAAGGGTATGTAGATGCACTCTCCTTCCCTCGTTGCTAGACTTCTCCATAGATTGATCTTGGCGATGCGTAGAAAATTTTGAATTTCTGCTACATTCCCCAACAAACTTTTGTCTTGAATCTTTCGAATCTGAATATTCATATCACAATTAAGAAGATTTGCATTGAAATTATGCCAAGTAGCACTCCGCATCAAAAATTCTCCTTTTATCATTTACCTACTCGAGGACGAGCAGGAATTAAGCTTGGGGATGCCTGATACGTCTCCAACGTATCTATAATTTTTGATTGCTCCATGCTATATTATCTACTGTTTTGGACTATATTGAGCTTTATTTTCCACTTTTATATTACTTTTGGGACTAACCTATTAACCGGAGGCCCAGCCCAGAATTGCTATTTTTTTCCTATTTCAGTGTTTCGAAGAAACGGAATATGAAACGGAGTCCAAACGGAATAAAACCTTCGGGAACGTGATTTTCTCACCGAACGTGATCCAGGAGACTTGGACCCTACGCCAAGGAACAAAAGAGGTGGTCACGAGGGTGGGGGGCACCCCCTGCCTCGTGGGCCCCTCGATGCTCCACCGACGTACTTCTTCCTCCTATATGTACCTACGTACCCCCAAACGATCAGAACAGGAGCCAAAAACCTAATTCCACCGCCACAACTTTCTGTATCCACGAGATCCCATCTTGGGGCATGTTCCGGAGCTCCGCCGGAAGAGGGCCGTCATCACGAAGGGCTTCTACATCATCCTAGCCCCTCCGATGAAGTGTGAGTAGTTTACCTCAGACCTTCGGGTCCATAGTTAGTAGCTAGATGGCTTCTTCTCTCTTTTTGGATCTCAATACAAAGTTATCCCCCTCTCTTGTGGAGATCTATTCGATGTAATCTTCTTTTTGCGGTGTGTTTGTTGAGGCCGATGAATTGTGGGTTTATGATCAAGTCTATCTATGAATAATATTTGAATCTTCTCTGAATTCTTTTATGTATGATTGGTTACCTTTGCAAGTCTCTTCGAATTATCCGTTTGGTTTGGCCAACTAGATTGGTAGTTCTTGCCATGGGAGAAGTGCTTAGCTTTGGGTTCGATCTTGCGGTGTCCTTTCCGAGTGACAGAAGGGGCAGCAAGGCACGTATTGCATCGTTGCCATCGAGGATAACAAGATGGGGTTTATTTCATATTGCATGAATTTATCTCTCTACATCATGTCATCTTGCTTAAGGCATTACTCTGTTTTTAACTTAATACTCTAGATGCATGCTGGATAGCGGTCGATGAGTGGAGTAATAGTAGTAGATGCAGAATCGTTTCGGTCTACTTGTCACGGGCGTGATGCCTATATACATGATCATACCTAGATATTCTCATAACTATGCTCAATTCTGTCAATTGCTCAACAGTAATTTGTTCACCCACCGTAGAATACTTATGCTCTTGAGAGAAGCCACTAGTGAAACCTATGGCCTCGGGTCTATTCTCATCATATTAATCTCCATCACTTTAATCTTGTTTTGCCTTTTACTTTGCTTTTACTTTTCACTTTGCATCTTTATACCAAAAATACCAAAAATATTATATCTACCAGATCTCACTCTCGTAAGTGATCGCGAAGGGATTGACAACCCCTAATCGCGTTGGTTGCGAGTAGCTATCGTTTTGTGCAGGTACGAGGGACTTGAGCGTGGCCTCCTACTGGATTGATACCTTGGTTCTCAAAAACTGAGGGAAATACTTACGCTACTCTGCTGCATCATCCTTTCCTCTTCGGGGAAATCCAATGCAAGCTCAAGAGGTAGCACATACTCAGGGAGAACACTTATACCTTGAAATTTTAGTAAGGGATCATCTCATAATGCTACCATCGTTACTAAGCAAAACAAGATGCATAAAAGATAAACATCACATGCAATCAAAATATGTGACATGGTATGGCCATCATCATCTTGTGCCTTTGATCTCCATGTCCAAAGTACAGTCATGATCTCCATCGTCACTGGCATGACACCGTGATTTCTATCATCTTGTTCTCTATCAATGTGTCGTCACATGGTCGTCTTGCCAACTATTGCTATCGCATAGCGATAAAGTAAAGCAATTATATGGCGCTTGCATCTTATGCAATAAAGAGACAACCATAAGGCTTCTTCCAGTTGCCAATAACTTTAACAAAACATGATCATCTCATACAACAATTTATATATCATCACGTCTTGACCATATCACATCACATCAAGCCTTGCAAAAACAAGTTAGACATCCTCTACTTTGTTGTTGCAAGTTTTACGTGGCTGCTACGGGCTTCTAGCAAGAACCGTTCAACGATTTTTCGTCAAGTGTGTTGTTTTAACGTTCAACAAGGACTGGGCATAGTCACACTTGATTCAACTAAAGTTGGAGAAACAGACACCCACTAGCCACCTGTGTGCAAAGCACGGCGGTAGAACCAGTCTCATGAACGCGGTCATGTAATGTCAGTCTGGGCCGCTTCATCCAACAATACGGCCAAATCAAAGTATGACATGCTAGTAAGTGGTATGACTATTATCACCCACAACTCTTTGTGTTCTACTCATGCATATAACATCTACGCATAGACCTGGCTCGGATGCCACTATTGGGGAACACAGTATTTCAAAAAATTACCTACGATCACGCAAGATCTATCTAGGAGATGAATAGTAACAAGAGGGGAGAGTGTGTCTATGTACCCTTGTATACCAAAAGCGGAAGCATTTAGTAATGCGGTTGATGTAGTCGAACGTCTTCGCAATCCAACCGATCCAAGTACCGAACGTACGGCACCTCCGCGATCTGCACACATTCAGCTTGATGACGTCCCTCAAACTCTTGATCCCGTTGAGGCCGAGGGAGAGTTTCATCAGCACGATGGCGTGGTGATGGTGATGATGAAGTTACCGATGCAGGGCTTCGCCTAAAGCACTATGACAATATTACCGAGGTGTAAAACTGTGGAGGGGGGCACCGCACATGGCTAAAGATCAACTTGTGTGTCTATGGGGTGCCCCCTCCCCCATATATAAAGGAGGGGAGGAGGAGGCCGGCCGGCCCTAGGGGGCGCGCCCAAGGGGGGGGGAGTCCTACTCCAAGTAGGAATCGTTGTTGGGGAACGTAGTAATTTCAAAAAAATTCCTACGCACACGCAAGATCTTGGTGATACATAGAAACGAGAGGGAAGAGTATCGTCCACGTACCCTCGTAGACCGTAAGAGGAAGCGTTAGCACAACGCGGTTGATGTAGTCGTACGTCTTCACTATCCGACTGATCCAAGCACCGAACACACGGCACCTCCCAGTTCTGCACACGTTCAACTCAATGACGTCCCGCGAGCTCTGATCCAGCAAAGCTTCACAGGAGAGTTTCATCAGCACGACAGCGTGATGATGGTGATGATGATGCTACGGACGCAGGGCTTCGCCTAAGCACCGCTACGATATGATCGAGGTGGATTATGGTGGAGGGGAGCACCGCACACAGCTGGGAGAGATCAACAGATCAACTTGTGTGTCTAGAGGTGCCCCCTGCCCCCGTATATAAAGGAGTGGAGGAGGGGAGGGCCGGCCCTCTCTAGGGCGTGCCATGGGGAGTCCTACTCCCACCGGGAGGAGGATTCCCCCCTTTCCAACTTGGAGTAGGAGAGGGAAGGAAGAGGAAGGAGGGAGGAAGGAAAGGGGGGCCCGCCCCCCTTCCCAATTCAGATTGGGCTTGGGGCGGGGCGCCACCTCCCTTGCTCCTTTCCCCTCCTTTCCACTAAAGCCCAATAAGGCCATATACCTCCCGGGGGGTTTCGATAACCTCCCGGTGCTCTGGTATATTCCCGATCTCACCCGGAACCATTCCGGTATCCAAATACAGTCGTCCAATATATCGATCTTTATGTCCCGACCATTTCAAGACTCCTCTTCATGTCCGTGATCATATCCGGGACTCCGAACAACCTTCGGTACATCAAAACACAAAAAACTCGTAATACAATCGTCACCGAACTTTAAGCATGCGGACCCTACGGGTTCGAGAACTATGTAGACATGACCGAGACACGTCTCTGGTCAATAACCAATAGCGAAACCTGGATGCTCATATTGGTTCCCACATATTCTACGAAGATCTTTATCGGTCAAACCGCATAACAACATACGTTGTTCCCTTTGTCATCGGTATGTCACTTGCCCGAGATTCGATCGTCGGTATCTCAATACCTAGTTCAATCTCGTTACCGGCAAGTGATACGTCTCCAACGTATCTATAATTTTTTATTGTTCCATGCTATATTAAATCCTGTTTTGGACATTATTGGGCTTTATTATACACTTTTATATTATTTTCGGGACTAACCTATTAACCGGAGGCCCAGCCTAAAATTGCTGTTTTTTGCTTATTTCAGAGTTTCGCAGAAAAAGAATATCAAATGGAGTCCAAACGGAATGAAACCTTCGGGAACGTGATTTTCGGAACAAACGTGATCTAGAGGACTTGGACCCTACGTCAAGACATCAACCAGGAAGGCACGAGGTAGGGGGGCGCGCCTACCCCCACCCCAAGCGTGCACTCCACCCTCGTGGGGCCCACATTGCTCCACCGACGTATTTCTTCCTCCTATATATACCTATGTACCCCAAACTACCAGATATGGAGCCAAAACCCTAATTCCACCGCTGTAACGTTCTGTATCCACGAGATCCCATCATGGGGCCTTTTCCGGAGCTCCGCCGGAGGGGGTATCGATCACGGAGGGCTTCTACATCAATACCATAGCATCTCCGATGAAGTGTGAGTAGTTTACTTCAGACCTTCGGGTCCATAGTTATTAGCTAGATGGCTTCTTCTCTCTTTTTGGATCTCAATACAAAGTTCTCCCCCTCTCTTGTGGAGATCTATTCGATGTAATCTTGTTTTGCGGTGTCTTTGTTGAGATTGATGAATTGTGTTTATGATCAAGTTCATCTATGAAGAATATTTGAATCTTCTCTGAATTCTTTTATGTATGATTGGTTATCTTTGCAAGTCTCTTGAATTATCAGTTTGGTTTGGCCTACTAGATTGATCTTTCTTGCAATGGGAGAAGTGCATAGCTTTGGGTTCAATCTTGCGGTGTCCTTTCCCAGTGACAGTAGGGGCAGCAAGGCACCTATTGTATTGTTGCCACCGAGGATAACAAGATGGGGTTTATATCATATTGCATGAGTTTATCCCTCTACATCATGTCATCTTGCTTAAAGCATTACTCTGTTCTCTTGAACTTAATACTCTAGATGCATGCTGGATAGCGGTCGATGTGTGGAGTAATAGTAGTAGATGCAGGCAGGAGTCGGTCTACTTGTCTCGGACGTGATGCCTATATACATGATCATACCTAGATATTCTCATAACTATGCTCAATTCTGTCAATTGCTCAACAGTAATTTGTTCACCCACCATAATACTTATGCTCTCGAGAGAAGCCACTAGTGATACCTATGGCCCCCAGGTCTATTTTCCATCATATTAATCTTCCAATACTTAGTTATTTCCTTTGCCATTTATTTTACTTGCATCTTTATTTCTTTTTATCATAAAAATACCAAAAATATTATCTTATCATATGTATCAGATCTCACTCTCGTAGGTGACCGTGAAGGTATTGACAACCCCTTTATTGCGTTGGTTGCGAGGAGTTTATTTGTTTGTGTAGGTGTGAGGGACTCGTGCGTGGCCTCCTACTGGATTGATACCGTGGTTCTCAAGAACTGAGGGAAATACTTACGCTGCTCTACTGCATTACCCTTTCCTATTCAAGGGAAAACCAACACAGTGCTCAAGAGGTAGCAAGAAGGATTTATGGCGCCGTTGCCGGGGAGTCTATGCAAAAGCCAACATACCAAGTACCCATCACAAACCCTTATCTCCCGCATTACATTATTTTCCATTTGCCTCTCGTTCCCCCCCCACTTCACCCTTGCCATTTTATTCGCCTTCTCTCTCTCTCTCTCTCTCTCTCTCTCTCTCTCTCTCTCTTCGTCCTCCTCCTCTTTCTCTATTCACCTCTTTTTGCTCGTCTCTTGTTTGCTTGTGTGTTGGATTGCTTGCTTGTCACGATGGCTCAAGATAATACCAAATTGTGTGGCTTTACTAATACCAACAACAATGATTTTATTAGCACTCCGATTGCTCCTCTTACCGATGCTGAATCTTGTGAAATTAATGCTGCTTTGTTGAATCTTGTCATGAAAGATCCATTTTCCGGCCTTACTAGTGAAGATGCCGCTACCCATCTAAACAACTTCGTTGATTTGTGTGATATGCAAAAGAAGAAAGATGTGGATAATGATATTGTTAAATTGAAGCTATCCCCGTTTTCGCTTAGAGATCGTGCTAAAGCTTGGTTTTCGTCTTTGCCTAAAAATAGTATTGATTCATGGAATAAGTGCAAAGATGCTTTTATCTCTAAGTATTTTCCTCCCGCTAAGATCATCTCTCTTAGAAACGATATTATGAATTTTAAGCAACTTGATCATGAACATGTTGCATAAGCTTGGGAGAGGATGAAATTAATGATATGTAATTGCCCTACGCATGGTTTGAATTTATGGATGATTATATAAATTTTTTATGCCGGATTGAATTTTGCTTCTAGAAACCTTTTAGATTCGGCCACGGGAGGCACTTTTATGGAAATCACTTTAGGAGAAGCTACTAAACTCCTAGATAATATTATGGTTAATTATTCTCAATGGCACACCGAAAGATCTACTAATAAGGAAGTGCACACGATAGAAGAAATTAATGTTTTGAGTGGAAAGATGGATGAACTTATGAAATTATTTGCTAATAAAAGCGTTTCTTCTGATCCTAATGATATGCCTTTGTCTACTTTGATTGAGAATAATAATGAATCTTTGGATGTGAATTTTGTTGGTAGGAATAATTTTGGTAACAACGCGTATAGAGGAAACTTTAATCCTAGGCCTTATCCTAGTAATTACTCTAATAATTATGGTAACTCCTACAACAATTCTTATGGAAATTTTAATAAGATGCCCTCTGAATTTGAATCTAATATTAAAGAATTTATTACTTCGCAAAATAATTTCGATGCTTTGATTGAAGAAAAATTGCTTAAGATTGATGAGTTGGCCAGGAACGTTGATAGAATTTCTCTTGATGTTGATTCTTTGAAACTTAGATCTATTTCACCTAAGCATGATATCAATGAGTCTCTCAAAGCTATGAGAATTTCCATTGATGAGTGCAAAGAAAGAACCGCTAGGATGCGTGCTAAGAAAGACTGCTTTATAAAAGCGTGTTCTTCTAGTTCCCATGATAACAAAGATGAAGATCTAAAAGTTATTGATGTGTCCCCTATTAAATCTTTGTTTTGTGATATGAATCTTGATAATGATAGGACTTAATATGATCCACCTTTACCTAGAAGGCGTTCCAAAAATTCGGAGTCTTTAGATCTTGATGCTAAAATTGTTAAAAGTGGGATTGAAGAAGTCAAAACTTTAAATATCGATGAACCCACTATTTTGGATTTAAAGGAATTTAATTATGATAATTTCTCTTTGATAGATTGTATTTCCTTGTTGCAATCCGTGCTAAATTCTCCTCATGCTTATAGTCAAAATAAAGCCTTTACCAAACATATCGTTGATGCTTTGATGCAATCTTATGAAGAAAACTTGAGTTGGAAGTTTCTATCCCTAGAAAACTTTATGATGAGTGGGAACCTACTATAAAAATTAAAATTAAAGATCATGAGTGCTATGCTTTGTGTGATTTGGGTGCTAGTGTTTCCACGATTCCTAAGACTTTGTGTGATTTGCTAGGTTTCTGTGATTTTGATGATTGCTCTTTAAGCTTGCACCTTGCGGATTCCACTATCAAGAAACATATGGGAATAATTAATGATGTTCTTATTGTTGCAAATAGGAATTATGTGCTCATAAATTTTATTGTTCTTGACATAGATTGCAATCCTTCATGTCCTATTATTCTTGGTAGACCTTTCCTTAGAACGATTGGTGCAATTATTGATATGAAGGATGGGAATATTACATTCCAATTTCCATTAAGGAAAGGCATGGAACACTTCCCTAGAAATAAAATTAAATTACCATATAAATCTATTATGAGAGCCACTTATGGATTGCCTACCAAAGATGGCAATACCTAGATCTATCTTCGCTTTTATGCCCAGCTAGGGGCGTTAAACGATAGCGCTTGTTGGGAGGCAACCCAATTTTATTTTTATTCCTTGATTTTTGATCCTATTTAGTAATAAATAATTTATCTAGCCTCTGTTTTGGTTGTGTTTTTTGTGTTCAATTAGTGTTTGTGCCAAGTAGAACCGTTGGGAAGACTTGGGGAAAGTCTTTTTAATCTTGCTGTAAAAAACAGAAACTTTAGCGCTCACGAGAATTGCTGCCATTTTTATTTGGAAACTGATATTTAGTCAATTATTTTTTCATATGATTAATAGATAAATTCCTAACGTCCAGAAATTTATTTTAGAATTTTTGGGGTTCCAGAACTTGCGTTAGCTACAGATTACTACAGACTGTTCTGTTTTTGACAGATTCTGTTTTTCATGTGTTGTTTGCTTATTTTAATGAATCTATGGTTAGTAAAATAGTTTATAAACCATAGAGAATTTGGAATACAGTAGGTTTAACACCAATAGAAATAAAGAATGATTTCATTACAGTACCTTGAAGTGGTGTTTTGTTTTCTTTCGCTAACGGAGGTCATGAGATTTTCTACTTTAAGTTTTGTGTTGTAAAGTTTTCAAGTTTTGGGTAAAGATTTGATGGATTATGGAACAAGGAGTGGCAATAGCCTAAACTTGGGGATGCCCATGGCACCCCCAATATAATCTAATGACACCTAAAAGCCAAAGCTTGGGGATGCCCCGGAAGGCATCCCCTCTTTCGTCTACTTCCATCGGTAACTTTACTTGGAGCTATAGTTTTATTTACCACATGATATGTGTTTTGCTTGGAGCGTCTTGTATTATTTGAGTATTTATTTGTTAGTTTTCCATAGTCATGCTTGTTGTACACATCTTTTGAGAGAGACACACATGATTCGGAAATTGTTAGAATACTCTATGTGCTTCACTTATATCTTTTGAGTTATATAGTTTTTGCTCTAGTGCTTCACTTATATCTTTTAGAGCACGTTGGTGGATTTGTTTTATAGAAACTATTGTTCTCTCATGCTTCACTTAGATTATTTTCAGAGTCCTACAAAACAGCATGGTAAATTGCTTTAATTATGTTGGGCATTCAAGATTAATAATAAATTTTTCTTATGAGTGTGTTGAATACTATGAGAAGTTCAATACTTGATAATTGTTTTGAGATATGGAGATGGTGATATTAGAGTCATGCTAGTTGAGTAGTTGTGAATTTTAGAAATACTTGTGTTAAAGTTTGTGATTCCCGTATCATGCACGTATGGTGAACCGTTATGTGATGAAGTCGGAGCATGATTTATTTATTGATTGTCTTCCTTATGACTGGCGGTCGGGGACGAGCGATGGTCTTTTCCTACCAATCTATCCCCCTAGGAGCATGTGCGTAATACTTTGCTTTGATTACTTGTAGATTTTTGCAATAAGTATATGAGTTCTTTATGACTAATGTTGAGTCCATGGATCATACGCACTCTCACCCTTCCACCATTGCTAGCCTCTCTAATACCGCGCACCTTTCGCCGGTATCATACACCCACCATATACCTTCCTCAAAACAGCCACCATACCTACCTATCATGGCATTTCCATAGACATTCCGAGATATATTGCCATGCAACTTACCACCGTTCCGTTTACTATGACACGCTCCATCATTGTCATATTGCTTTGCATGATCATGTAGTTGACATTGTATTTGTGGCAAAGCCACCGTTCATAATTCTTTCATAAATGTCACTCATGCATCATTGCACATCCCGATACACCGCTGGAGGCATTCACATAGAGTCATATTTTGTTCTAAGTATTGAGTTGTAATTGTTGAGTTGTAAGTAAATAAAAAAGTGTGATGATCATCATTTTTAGAGCATTGTCCCAAGTGAGGAAAGGATGATGGAGACTATGATTCCCCCACAAGTCGGGATGAGACTCCGGACTAAAAAAAGAGGCCATAAAAAAGAGAAAAGGCCCAAATAAAAAAAAATAAAAAATGAGAGAAAAAGAGAGAAGGGACAATGCTACTATCCTTTTACACACTTGTGCTTCAAAGTAGCACCAAGATCTTCGTAGAGAATCTCCTATGTTATCTCTTTCATATACTAGTGGGAATTTTTCATTATAGAACTTGGCTTGTATATTCCAATGATGGGCTTCCTTAAAATGCCCTAGGTCTTCGTGAGCAAGCGAGTTGGATGCACACCCACTTAGTTCTTTTTGTTGAGCTTTCATATACTTATAGCTCTAGTGCATCCGTTGCATGGCAATCCCTACTCACTCACATTGATATCTATTAATGGGCATCTCCATAGCCCGTTGATACGCCTAGTTGATGTGATACTATATTCCCCCTTTTGTCTTCTCCACAACCACCATTCTATTCCACCTATAGTGCTATGTCCATGGCTCACGCTCACGTATTGCGTGAAGATTGAAAAAGTTTGAGAACACTAAAAGTATGAAACAATTGCTTGGCTTGTCATCAGGGTTGTGCATGATTTAAATACTTTGTGTGGTGAAGATGGAGCATAGCCAGATTTTTGTAGGGATAACTTTCTTTGGCCATGTTATTTTGAAGAGACATAATTGCTTAGTTAGTATGCTTGAAGTATTATTATTTCTATGTCAATATTGAACTTTTGTATTGAATCTTTCGGATCTGAATATTCATACCACAATTAAGAAGAATTAATTGAAATTATGCCAAGTAGCATTCCACATCAAAAATTCTATTTTTATCATTTACCTACTCGAGGACGAGCATGAATAAAGCTTGGGGATGCTTGATACGTCTCCAACGTATCTATAATTTTTGATTGTTCCATGCCATATTATATTGTGTTTTGGACATTATTGGGCTTTATTATACACCGCTGTAAAAAACAGAAACTTTAGCGCTCACGAGAATTGCTGCCATTTTTATTTGGAAACTGATATTTAGTCAATTATTTTTTCATATGATTAATAGATAAATTCCTAACGTCCAGAAATTTATTTTAGAATTTTTGGGGTTCCAGAACTTGCGTTAGCTACAGATTACTACAGACTGTTCTGTTTTTGACAGATTCTGTTTTTCATGTGTTGTTTGCTTATTTTAATGAATCTATGGTTAGTAAAATAGTTTATAAACCATAGAGAATTTGGAATACAGTAGGTTTAACACCAATAGAAATAAAGAATGATTTCATTACAGTACCTTGAAGTGGTGTTTTGTTTTCTTTCGCTAACGGAGGTCATGAGATTTTCTACTTTAAGTTTTGTGTTGTAAAGTTTTCAAGTTTTGGGTAAAGATTTGATGGATTATGGAACAAGGAGTGGCAATAGCCTAAACTTGGGGATGCCCATGGCACCCCCAATATAATCTAATGACACCTAAAAGCCAAAGCTTGGGGATGCCCCGGAAGGCATCCCCTCTTTCGTCTACTTCCATCGGTAACTTTACTTGGAGCTATAGTTTTATTTACCACATGATATGTGTTTTGCTTGGAGCGTCTTGTATTATTTGAGTATTTATTTGTTAGTTTTCCATAGTCATGCTTGTTGTACACATCTTTTGAGAGAGACACACATGATTCGGAAATTGTTAGAATACTCTATGTGCTTCACTTATATCTTTTGAGTTATATAGTTTTTGCTCTAGTGCTTCACTTATATCTTTTAGAGCACGTTGGTGGATTTGTTTTATAGAAACTATTGTTCTCTCATGCTTCACTTAGATTATTTTCAGAGTCCTACAAAACAGCATGGTAAATTGCTTTAATTATGTTGGGCATTCAAGATTAATAATAAATTTTTCTTATGAGTGTGTTGAATACTATGAGAAGTTCAATACTTGATAATTGTTTTGAGATATGGAGATGGTGATATTAGAGTCATGCTAGTTGAGTAGTTGTGAATTTTAGAAATACTTGTGTTAAAGTTTGTGATTCCCGTATCATGCACGTATGGTGAACCGTTATGTGATGAAGTCGGAGCATGATTTATTTATTGATTGTCTTCCTTATGACTGGCGGTCGGGGACGAGCGATGGTCTTTTCCTACCAATCTATCCCCCTAGGAGCATGTGCGTAATACTTTGCTTTGATTACTTGTAGATTTTTGCAATAAGTATATGAGTTCTTTATGACTAATGTTGAGTCCATGGATCATACGCACTCTCACCCTTCCACCATTGCTAGCCTCTCTAATACCGCGCACCTTTCGCCGGTATCATACACCCACCATATACCTTCCTCAAAACAGCCACCATACCTACCTATCATGGCATTTCCATAGACATTCCGAGATATATTGCCATGCAACTTACCACCGTTCCGTTTACTATGACACGCTCCATCATTGTCATATTGCTTTGCATGATCATGTAGTTGACATTGTATTTGTGGCAAAGCCACCGTTCATAATTCTTTCATAAATGTCACTCATGCATCATTGCACATCCCGATACACCGCTGGAGGCATTCACATAGAGTCATATTTTGTTCTAAGTATTGAGTTGTAATTGTTGAGTTGTAAGTAAATAAAAAAGTGTGATGATCATCATTTTTAGAGCATTGTCCCAAGTGAGGAAAGGATGATGGAGACTATGATTCCCCCACAAGTCGGGATGAGACTCCGGACTAAAAAAAGAGGCCATAAAAAAGAGAAAAGGCCCAAATAAAAAAAAATAAAAAATGAGAGAAAAAGAGAGAAGGGACAATGCTACTATCCTTTTACACACTTGTGCTTCAAAGTAGCACCAAGATCTTCGTAGAGAATCTCCTATGTTATCTCTTTCATATACTAGTGGGAATTTTTCATTATAGAACTTGGCTTGTATATTCCAATGATGGTCTTCCTTAAAATGCCCTAGGTCTTCGTGAGCAAGCGAGTTGGATGCACACCCACTTAGTTCTTTTTGTTGAGCTTTCATATACTTATAGCTCTAGTGCATCCGTTGCATGGCAATCCCTACTCACTCACATTGATATCTATTAATGGGCATCTCCATAGCCCGTTGATACGCCTAGTTGATGTGATACTATATTCCCCTTTTTGTCTTCTCCACAACCACCATTCTATTCCACCTATAGTGCTATGTCCATGGCTCACGCTCACGTATTGCGTGAAGATTGAAAAAGTTTGAGAACACTAAAAGTATGAAACAATTGCTTGGCTTGTCATCAGGGTTGTGCATGATTTAAATACTTTGTGTGGTGAAGATGGAGCATAGCCAGATTTTTGTAGGGATAACTTTCTTTGGCCATGTTATTTTGAAGAGACATAATTGCTTAGTTAGTATGTTTGAAGTATTATTATTTCTATGTCAATATTGAACTTTTGTATTGAATCTTTCGGATCTGAATATTCATACCACAATTAAGAAGAATTAATTGAAATTATGCCAAGTAGCATTCCACATCAAAAATTCTATTTTTATCATTTACCTACTCGAGGACGAGCATGAATAAAGCTTGGGGATGCTTGATACGTCTCCAACGTATCTATAATTTTTGATTGTTCCATGCCATATTATATTGTGTTTTGGACATTATTGGGCTTTATTATACACCGCTGTAACGTTCTGTATCCACGAGATCCCATCATGGGGCCTTTTCCGGAGCTCCGCCGGAGGGGGTATCGATCACGGAGGGCTTCTACATCAATACCATAGCATCTCCGATGAAGTGTGAGTAGTTTACTTCAGACCTTCGGGTCCATAGTTATTAGCTAGATGGCTTCTTCTCTCTTTTTGGATCTCAATACAAAGTTCTCCCCCTCTCTTGTGGAGATCTATTCGATGTAATCTTGTTTTGCGGTGTCTTTGTTGAGATTGATGAATTGTGTTTATGATCAAGTTCATCTATGAAGAATATTTGAATCTTCTCTGAATTCTTTTATGTATGATTGGTTATCTTTGCAAGTCTCTTGAATTATCAGTTTGGTTTGGCCTACTAGATTGATCTTTCTTGCAATGGGAGAAGTGCATAGCTTTGGGTTCAATCTTGCGGTGTCCTTTCCCAGTGACAGTAGGGGCAGCAAGGCACCTATTGTATTGTTGCCACCGAGGATAACAAGATGGGGTTTATATCATATTGCATGAGTTTATCCCTCTACATCATGTCATCTTGCTTAAAGCATTACTCTGTTCTCTTGAACTTAATACTCTAGATGCATGCTGGATAGCGGTCGATGTGTGGAGTAATAGTAGTAGATGCAGGCAGGAGTCGGTCTACTTGTCTCGGACGTGATGCCTATATACATGATCATACCTAGATATTCTCATAACTATGCTCAATTCTGTCAATTGCTCAACAGTAATTTGTTCACCCACCATAATACTTATGCTCTCGAGAGAAGCCACTAGTGATACCTATGGCCCCCAGGTCTATTTTCCATCATATTAATCTTCCAATACTTAGTTATTTCCTTTGCCATTTATTTTACTTGCATCTTTATTTCTTTTTATCATAAAAATACCAAAAATATTATCTTATCATATGTATCAGATCTCACTCTCGTAGGTGACCGTGAAGGTATTGACAACCCCTTTATTGCGTTGGTTGCGAGGAGTTTATTTGTTTGTGTAGGTGTGAGGGACTCGTGCGTGGCCTCCTACTGGATTGATACCGTGGTTCTCAAGAACCGAGGGAAATACTTACGCTGCTCTACTGCATTACCCTTTCCTATTCAAGGGAAAACCAACACAGTGCTCAAGAGGTAGCAAGAAGGATTTATGGCGCCGTTGCCGGGGAGTCTATGCAAAAGCCAACATACCAAGTACCCATCACAAACCCTTATCTCCCGCATTACATTATTTTCCATTTGCCTCTCGTTCCCCCCCACTTCACCCTTGCCATTTTATTCGCCTTCTCTCTCTCTCTCTCTCTTCGTCCTCCTCCTCTTTCTCTATTCACCTCTTTTTGCTCGTCTCTTGTTTGCTTGTGTGTTGGATTGCTTGCTTGTCACGATGGCTCAAGATAATACCAAATTGTGTGGCTTTACTAATACCAACAACAATGATTTTATTAGCACTCCGATTGCTCCTCTTACCGATGCTGAATCTTGTGAAATTAATGCTGCTTTGTTGAATCTTGTCATGAAAGATCCATTTTCCGGCCTTACTAGTGAAGATGCCGCTACCCATCTAAACAACTTCGTTGATTTGTGTGATATGCAAAAGAAGAAAGATGTGGATAATGATATTGTTAAATTGAAGCTATCCCCGTTTTCGCTTAGAGATCGTGCTAAAGCTTGGTTTTCGTCTTTGCCTAAAAATAGTATTGATTCATGGAATAAGTGCAAAGATGCTTTTATCTCTAAGTATTTTCCTCCCGCTAAGATCATCTCTCTTAGAAATGATATTATGAATTTTAAGCAACTTGATCATGAACATGTTGCATAAGCTTGGGAGAGGATGAAATTAATGATATGTAATTGCCCTACGCATGGTTTGAATTTATGGATGATTATATAAATTTTTTATGCCGGATTGAATTTTGCTTCTAGAAACCTTTTAGATTCGGCCACGGGAGGCACTTTTATGGAAATCACTTTAGGAGAAGCTACTAAACTCCTAGATAATATTATGGTTAATTATTCTCAATGGCACACCGAAAGATCTACTAATAAGGAAGTGCACACGATTGAAGAAATTAATGTTTTGAGTGGAAAGATGGATGAACTTATGAAATTATTTGCTAATAAAAGCGTTTCTTCTGATCCTAATGATATGCCTTTGTCTACTTTGATTGAGAATAATAATGAATCTTTGGATGTGAATTTTGTTGGTAGGAATAATTTTGGTAACAACGCGTATAGAGGAAACTTTAATCCTAGGCCTTATCCTAGTAATTACTCTAATAATTATGGTAACTCCTACAACAATTCTTATGGAAATTTTAATAAGATGCCCTCTGAATTTGAATCTAATATTAAAGAATTTATTACTTCGCAAAATAATTTCGATGCTTTGATTGAAGAAAAATTGCTTAAGATTGATGAGTTGGCCAGGAACGTTGATAGAATTTCTCTTGATGTTGATTCTTTGAAACTTAGATCTATTTCACCTAAGCATGATATCAATGAGTCTCTCAAAGCTATGAGAATTTCCATTGATGAGTGCAAAGAAAGAACCGCTAGGATGCGTGCTAAGAAAGACTGCTTTATAAAAGCGTGTTCTTCTAGTTCCCATGATAACAAAGATGAAGATCTAAAAGTTATTGATGTGTCCCCTATTAAATCTTTGTTTTGTGATATGAATCTTGATAATGATAGGACTTAATATGATCCACCTTTACCTAGAAGGCGTTCCAAAAATTCGGAGTCTTTAGATCTTGATGCTAAAATTGTTAAAAGTGGGATTGAAGAAGTCAAAACTTTAAATATCGATGAACCCACTATTTTGGATTTAAAGGAATTTAATTATGATAATTTCTCTTTGATAGATTGTATTTCCTTGTTGCAATCCGTGCTAAATTCTCCTCATGCTTATAGTCAAAATAAAGCCTTTACCAAACATATCGTTGATGCTTTGATGCAATCTTATGAAGAAAACTTGAGTTGGAAGTTTCTATCCCTAGAAAACTTTATGATGAGTGGGAACCTACTATAAAAATTAAAATTAAAGATCATGAGTGCTATGCTTTGTGTGATTTGGGTGCTAGTGTTTCCACGATTCCTAAGACTTTGTGTGATTTGCTAGGTTTCTGTGATTTTGATGATTGCTCTTTAAGCTTGCACCTTGCGGATTCCACTATCAAGAAACATATGGGAATAATTAATGATGTTCTTATTGTTGCAAATAGGAATTATGTGCTCATAAATTTTATTGTTCTTGACATAGATTGCAATCCTTCATGTCCTATTATTCTTGGTAGACCTTTCCTTAGAACGATTGGTGCAATTATTGATATGAAGGATGGGAATATTACATTCCAATTTCCATTAAGGAAAGGCATGGAACACTTCCCTAGAAATAAAATTAAATTACCATATAAATCTATTATGAGAGCCACTTATGGATTGCCTACCAAAGATGGCAATACCTAGATCTATCTTCGCTTTTATGCCCAGCTAGGGGCGTTAAACGATAGCGCTTGTTGGGAGGCAACCCAATTTTATTTTTATTCCTTGATTTTTGATCCTATTTAGTAATAAATAATTTATCTAGCCTCTGTTTTGGTTGTGTTTTTTGTGTTCAATTAGTGTTTGTGCCAAGTAGAACCGTTGGGAAGACTTGGGGAAAGTCTTTTTAATCTTGCTGTAAAAAACAGAAACTTTAGCGCTCACGAGAATTGCTGCCATTTTTATTTGGAAACTGATATTTAGTCAATTATTTTTTCATATGATTAATAGATAAATTCCTAACGTCCAGAAATTTATTTTAGAATTTTTGGGGTTCCAGAACTTGCGTTAGCTACAGATTACTACAGACTGTTCTGTTTTTGACAGATTCTGTTTTTCATGTGTTGTTTGCTTATTTTAATGAATCTATGGTTAGTAAAATAGTTTATAAACCATAGAGAATTTGGAATACAGTAGGTTTAACACCAATAGAAATAAAGAATGATTTCATTACAGTACCTTGAAGTGGTGTTTTGTTTTCTTTCGCTAACGGAGGTCATGAGATTTTCTACTTTAAGTTTTGTGTTGTAAAGTTTTCAAGTTTTGGGTAAAGATTTGATGGATTATGGAACAAGGAGTGGCAATAGCCTAAACTTGGGGATGCCCATGGCACCCCCAATATAATCTAATGACACCTAAAAGCCAAAGCTTGGGGATGCCCCGGAAGGCATCCCCTCTTTCGTCTACTTCCATCGGTAACTTTACTTGGAGCTATAGTTTTATTTACCACATGATATGTGTTTTGCTTGGAGCGTCTTGTATTATTTGAGTATTTATTTGTTAGTTTTCCATAGTCATGCTTGTTGTACACATCTTTTGAGAGAGACACACATGATTCGGAAATTGTTAGAATACTCTATGTGCTTCACTTATATCTTTTGAGTTATATAGTTTTTGCTCTAGTGCTTCACTTATATCTTTTAGAGCACGTTGGTGGATTTGTTTTATAGAAACTATTGTTCTCTCATGCTTCACTTAGATTATTTTCAGAGTCCTACAAAACAGCATGGTAAATTGCTTTAATTATGTTGGGCATTCAAGATTAATAATAAATTTTTCTTATGAGTGTGTTGAATACTATGAGAAGTTCAATACTTGATAATTGTTTTGAGATATGGAGATGGTGATATTAGAGTCATGCTAGTTGAGTAGTTGTGAATTTTAGAAATACTTGTGTTAAAGTTTGTGATTCCCGTATCATGCACGTATGGTGAACCGTTATGTGATGAAGTCGGAGCATGATTTATTTATTGATTGTCTTCCTTATGACTGGCGGTCGGGGACGAGCGATGGTCTTTTCCTACCAATCTATCCCCCTAGGAGCATGTGCGTAATACTTTGCTTTGATTACTTGTAGATTTTTGCAATAAGTATATGAGTTCTTTATGACTAATGTTGAGTCCATGGATCATACGCACTCTCACCCTTCCACCATTGCTAGCCTCTCTAATACCGCGCACCTTTCGCCGGTATCATACACCCACCATATACCTTCCTCAAAACAGCCACCATACCTACCTATCATGGCATTTCCATAGACATTCCGAGATATATTGCCATGCAACTTACCACCGTTCCGTTTACTATGACACGCTCCATCATTGTCATATTGCTTTGCATGATCATGTAGTTGACATTGTATTTGTGGCAAAGCCACCGTTCATAATTCTTTCATAAATGTCACTCATGCATCATTGCACATCCCGATACACCGCTGGAGGCATTCACATAGAGTCATATTTTGTTCTAAGTATTGAGTTGTAATTGTTGAGTTGTAAGTAAATAAAAAAGTGTGATGATCATCATTTTTAGAGCATTGTCCCAAGTGAGGAAAGGATGATGGAGACTATGATTCCCCCACAAGTCGGGATGAGACTCCGGACTAAAAAAAGAGGCCATAAAAAAGAGAAAAGGCCCAAATAAAAAAAAATAAAAAATGAGAGAAAAAGAGAGAAGGGACAATGCTACTATCCTTTTACACACTTGTGCTTCAAAGTAGCACCAAGATCTTCGTAGAGAATCTCCTATGTTATCTCTTTCATATACTAGTGGGAATTTTTCATTATAGAACTTGGCTTGTATATTCCAATGATGGGCTTCCTTAAAATGCCCTAGGTCTTCGTGAGCAAGCGAGTTGGATGCACACCCACTTAGTTCTTTTTGTTGAGCTTTCATATACTTATAGCTCTAGTGCATCCGTTGCATGGCAATCCCTACTCACTCACATTGATATCTATTAATGGGCATCTCCATAGCCCGTTGATACGCCTAGTTGATGTGATACTATATTCCCCTTTTTGTCTTCTCCACAACCACCATTCTATTCCACCTATAGTGCTATGTCCATGGCTCACGCTCACGTATTGCGTGAAGATTGAAAAAGTTTGAGAACACTAAAAGTATGAAACAATTGCTTGGCTTGTCATCAGGGTTGTGCATGATTTAAATACTTTGTGTGGTGAAGATGGAGCATAGCCAGATTTTTGTAGGGATAACTTTCTTTGGCCATGTTATTTTGAAGAGACATAATTGCTTAGTTAGTATGCTTGAAGTATTATTATTTCTATGTCAATATTGAACTTTTGTATTGAATCTTTCGGATCTGAATATTCATACCACAATTAAGAAGAATTAATTGAAATTATGCCAAGTAGCATTCCACATCAAAAATTCTATTTTTATCATTTACCTACTCGAGGACGAGCATGAATAAAGCTTGGGGATGCTTGATACGTCTCCAACGTATCTATAATTTTTGATTGTTCCATGCCATATTATATTGTGTTTTGGACATTATTGGGCTTTATTATACACTTTTATATTATTTTTGGGACTAACCTATTAACTGGAGGCCCATCCCAGAATTGCTGTTTTTTTTCCTATTCCAGAGTTCCGCAGAAAAAGAATATCAAATGGAGTCCAATGGAATGAAACCTTCGGGAACGTGATTTTTGAAACAAACGTGATCCAGAGGACTTGGACCCTACGTCAAGACATCAACCAGGAAGGCACGAGGTAGGGGGGCGCGCCTACCCCCCAGGCGTGCCCTCCACCCTCGTGGGGCCCACGTTGCTCCACTGACGTACTTCTTCCTCCTATATATACCTATGTACCCCCAAACTACCAGATAGGGAGCCAAAACCCTAATTCCACCGCCGTAACTTTCTATATCCACGAGATCCCATCTTGGGGCCTTTTCCGGAGCTCCACCGGAGGGGGTATCGATCACGGAGGGCTTCTACATCATCACCATACCCTCTTCGATGAAGTGTGAGTAGTTTACTTCAGACCTTCGGGTCCATAATTATTAGCTAGATGGCTTCTTCTCTGTTTTTGGATCTCAATACAAAGTTCTCCCCCTCTCTTCTGGAGATCTATTCGATGTAATATTCTTTTGCGGTGTGTTTGTTGAGATCGATGAATTGTGGGTTTATGATCAAGTTTAACTATGAACAATATTTGAATCTTCTCTGAATTCTTTTATGTATGATTGGTTATCTTTGCAAGTCTCTTCGAATTATCAGTTTGGTTTGGCCTACTAGATTGATCTTTCTTGCAATGGGAGAAGTGCTTAGCTTTGGGTTCAATCTTGCGATGTCCTTTCCTAGTGATAGTAGGGGCAGCAAGGCACGTATTGTATTGTTGCCACCGAGGATAACAAGATGGGTTTTATATCATATTGCATGAGTTTATCCCTCTACATCATGTCATCTTGCTTAAAGCGTTACTCTGTTCTCTTGAACTTAATACTCTAGATGCATGATGGATAGCGGTCGATGTGTGGAGTAATAGTAGTAGATGCAGGAAGGAGTCGGTCTACTTGTCTTGGACGTGATGCCTATATACATGATCATACCTAGATATTCTCATAACTATGCTCAATTCTGTCAATTGCTCAACAGTAATTTGTTCACCCACCGTAATACTTATGCTCTCAAGAGAAGCCACTAGTGAAACCTATGGCCCCCGGGTCTATTTTCCATCATATTAATCTTCCAATACTTAGTTATTTCCTTTGTCATTTATTTTACTTGCATCTTTATTTCTCTTTATCATAAAAATACCAAAAATATTATCTTATCATATCTATCAGATCTCACTCTCGTAGGTGACCGTGAAGGGATTGACAACCCATTTATCGCGTTGGTTGCGAGGAATTTATTTGTTTGTGTAGGTGCGAGGGACTCGTGCGTGGCCTCCTACTGGATTGATACCTTGGTTCTCAAAAACTGAGGGAAATACGTACGCTGCTCTGATGCATCACCCTTTCCTCTTCAAGGGAAAACCAACACAGTGCTCAAGAGGTAGCAAGTAGGATTTCTGGCGCCGTTGCCGGGGAGTCTACGCAAAAGTCAACATACCAAGTACCATCACAAACCCTTATCTCCCACATTACATTATTTGCCATTTGCCTCTTGTTTTCCTCCCCCCACTTCACCCTTGCCATTTTATTCGCCCTCTCTCTCTCTTTGTCCTCCTCCTCTTTCTCTATTCGCCTCTTTTTGCTCGTCTCTTATTTGCTTGTGTGTTGGATTGCTTGCTTGTCACGATGGCTCAAGATAATACCAAATTGTGTGACTTTACTAATACCAACAACAATGATTTTATTAGCACTCCGATTGCTCCTCTTACCGATGCTGAATCTTGTGAAATTAATGCTTCTTTGTTGAATCTTGTCATGAAAGATCCGTTTTCTGGCCTTCCTAGTGAAGATGCCGCTACCCGTCTAAACAACTTCGTTGATTTGTGTGATATGCAAAAGAAGAAAGATGTGGATAATGATATTGTTAAATTGAAGCTATTCCCATTTTCGCTTAGAGATCGTGCTAAAGCTTGGTTTTCGTCTTTGCCTAAAAATAGTATTGATTCATGGAATAAGTGCAAAGATGCTTTTATCTCTAAGTATTTTCCTCCCGCTAAGATCATCTCTCTTAGAAACGATATTAGGAATTTTAAGCAACTTGATCATGAACAGGTTGCACAAGCTTGGGAGAGGATGAAATTAATGATACGTAATTGCCCTACACATGGTTTGAATTTATGGATGATTATACAAAAATTTTATGTCGGATTGAATTTTGCTTCTAGAAACCTTTTAGATTCGGCCGTGGGATGCACTTTTATGGAAATCACTTTAGGAGAAGCTACTAAACTCCTAGATAATATTATGGTTAATTATTATCAATGGCACACCGAAAGATCTACTAATAAGAAAGTGCACGCAATAGAAGAAATTAATGTTTTGAGTGGAAAGATGGATGAACTTATTAATTATTTGCTAATAAAAGCGTTTCTTCTGATCCTAATGATATGCCTTTGTCTACTTTGATTGAGAATAATAATTTCATAAAAGATATGTTTTGCTCGTGAGAGAGGCTTAGTCAACGGGTCTGCAACATTCAGATCCGTATGTATCTTGCAAATCTCTATGTCTCCCACCTGGACTTGATCGCGGATGGAATTGAAGCGTCTCTTGATGTGCTTGGTTCTCTTGTGAAATCTGGATTCCTTTGCGAAGGCAATTGCACCAGTATTATGACAAAAGATTTTCATTGGACCCGATGCACTAGGTATGACACCTAGATCGGATATGAACTCCTTCATCCAGACTCCTTCATTTGCTGCTTCCGAAGCAGCAATGTACTCCGCTTCATAGGTAGATCTCGCCACGACGCTTTGTTTAGAACTGCTCCAACTGACAGTTCCACCGTTCAATATAAACACGTATCCGGTTTGCGATTTAGAATCTTCTGGATCAGTGTCAAAGCTTGCATCAACGTAACCATTTACGATGAGCTCTTTGTCACCTCCATAAACGAGAAACATATCCTTAGTCCTTTTCAGGTATTTCAGGATGTTCTTGACCGCTGTCCAGTGATCCACTCCTGGATTACTTTGGTACCTCCCTGCTAAACTAATAGCAAGGCACACATCAGGTCTGGTACACAACATTGCATACATGATAGAGCCTATGGCTAAAGCATAGGGAACATCTTTCATTTTCTCTCTATCTTCTGCAATGGTCGAGCATTGAGTCTTACTCAACTTCACACCTTGTAACACAGGTAAGAATCCTTTCTTTGCCTATTCCATTTTGAACTTCTTCAAAACTTTGTCAAGGTATGTGCTTTGTGAAAGTCCAATTAAGCATCTTGATCTATCTCTATAGATCTTGATGCCCAATATGTAAGTAGCTTCACCGATGTCTTTCATTGAAAAACTCTTATTCAAGTATCCTTTCATGCTATCCAGAAATTCTATATCATTTCCAATCAACAATCACCCACATATAATATTAGAAATGTTACAGAGCTCCCACTCACTTTCTTGTAAATACAGGCTTCTCCG
Source organism: Triticum urartu (assembly GCF_056163025.1). Taxonomy (NCBI): domain Eukaryota; kingdom Viridiplantae; phylum Streptophyta; class Magnoliopsida; order Poales; family Poaceae; genus Triticum; species Triticum urartu. Next base: position 404,972,915 of record NC_141874.1, read on the forward strand.
AAAGTCTGTATAAACCATATGCTTTGATCACACTATCAAAACGTTTATTCCAACTCCGTGAGGCTTGCACCAGTCCATAAATGGATCGCTGGAGCTTGCACACTTTGTTAGCACCCTTTGGATCGATAAAATCTTCAGGTTGCATCATATACAACTCTTCTTCCAGAAATCCATTCAGGAATGCAGTCTTTACATCCATTTGCCAAATTTCATAATCATAAAATATGGCAATAGCTCACATGATTCAATGGACTTATGCATCGCTACGGGTGAGAAGGTTTTATCGTAGTCAACTCATTGAACTTGTCGAAAACCTTTCGCAACAAGTCAAGCTTTGTAGACAGTAACATTACCATCAGCGTCTGTCTTCTTCTTGAAGATCCATTTATTCTCGATGGCTTGCCGATCATTGGGCAAGTCAACCAAAATCCACACTTTGTTCTCATACATGGATCCCATCTCAGATTTCATGACCTCAAGCCATTTTGCGGAATCTGGGCTCATCATCGCTTCCTTATAGTTCGTAGGTTCGTCATGGTCTAGTAACATGACCTCCAAAACAGGATTACCGTACCACTCTGGTGTGGATCTTACTCTGGTTGACCTACGAGTTTGGTAGTAACTTGATCTGAAGTTTCATGATCATCATAATTAGCTTCCTCACTAATTGGTGTAGGTGTCACAAACACCGGTTTTTGTGATGAACTACTTTCCAATAAAGGAGAAGGTATAGTTACCTCATCAATTTCTACTTTCCTACCACTCACTTCTTTCGAGAGAAACTCCTTCTCTATAAAGGATCCAAATTTAGCAACAAAAGTCTTGCCTTCGGATCTGTGATAGAAGGTGTACCCAACAGTTTCCTTTGGGTATCCTATGAAGACACATTTCTCTGATTTGGGTTCGAGCTTACCAGGTTGAAGCTTTTTCACATAAGCATCGCAGCCCCAAACTTTAAGAAATGACAACTTTGGTTTCTTGCCAAACCACAATTCATAAGGAGTCATCTCAATGGATTTAGATGGTGCCCTATTTAACGTGAATGCATCTGTCTCTAAAGCATAACCCCAAAACGATAGCGGTAAATCAGTAAGAGACATCATTGATCGCACCATATCTAGTAAAGTACGATTACAACGTTCGGACACACCATTACGCTGTGGTGTTCTAGGTGGCGTGAGTTGCGAAACTATTCCGCATTGTTTCAAATGAAGACCAAACTCGTAACTCAAATATTCTCCTCCACGATCAGATCATAGAAATTTTATTTTCTTGTTACGATGATTTTCCACTTCACTCTGAAATTCTTTGAACTTTTCAAATGCTTCAGACTTATGTTTCATCAAGTAGATATACCCATATTTGCTCAAATCATCTGTGAAGGTGAGAAAATAACGATACCCACCGCGAGCCTCAATATTCATCGGACCACATACATCAGTATGTATGATTTCCAATAAGTCTGTTGCTCGCTCCATAGTTCCAGAGAACGGCGTTTAGTCATCTTACCCATGAGGCACGGTTTGCAAGTACCAAGTGATTCATAATCATGTGATTCCAAAAGTCCATCAGAATGGAGTTTCTTCATGCGTTTTATACCAATATGACCTAAACGGCAGTGCCACAAATAAGTTGCACCATCATTATCAACTCCGCATCTTTTTGCTTCAATACTATGAATATGTATATCTCCACTATCGAGATTCAAAAATAATAGACCACTCTTTAAGGGTGCGACCAAAAAAGATATTACTCATATAAGCAGAACAACCATTATTCTCTGATTTAAATGAATAACCGTCTCGCATCAAACAAGATCTAGATATAATGTTCATGCTTAACACTGGCACCAAATAACAATTATTTAGGTCTAATACTAATCCCGAAGGTAGATGTAGAGGTAGCGTGCCGACTGTGATCACATCGACTTTGGAACCATTTCCCACGCGCACCGTCACCTCGTCCTTTGCCAATCTTTGCTTAATCTGTAGTCCCTATTTCGAGTTGCAAATATTAGCAACAAAACCAATATTGAATACCCAGGTACTACTGCGAGAATTAGTAAGGTACACATCAATAACATGTATATCACATATACATTTGTTCACCTTGCCATCCTTCTTATCCGCCAAATACTTGGGGCAGTTCCGCTTCCAGTGACCAGTCTGTTTGCAGTAGAAGCACTCAGTATCAGGCTTAGGTCTAGACTTGGGTTTCTTCTCCTGAGCAGCAACTTGTTTGCTGTTCTTCTTGAAGTTCCCCCTTTTCTTCCCTTTACCCTTTTTCTTGAAACTGGTGGTCTTGTTGACCATCAACACTTGATGCTCCTTCTTGATTTCTACCTCCGCTGCCTTTAGCATTGCGAAGAGCTCGGGAATTGTCTTATTCATCCCTTGCATATTATAGTTCATCACAAAGCTTTTGTATCTTGGTGGCAGTGATTGAAGAACTCTGTCAATGACACTATCAACAGGAAGATTAACTCCCAGTTGAGTCAAGTGATTATGATACCCAGACATTTTGAGTATATGTTCACTGACAGAACTATTCTCCTCCATCTTGCAGCTGTAGAATTTATTGGAGACTTCGTACTCTCAATCCGGGCATTTTCTTGAAATATTAACTTCAACTCCTGGAACATCTCATATGCTCCATGACGTTCAAACGTCGTTGAAGTCCCGGTTCTAAGCCGTAAAGCATGGTACACTGAACTATCGAGTAGTCATCAGCTTTGCTCTGCCAGACGTTCATAACATCTGGTGTTGCTCCTGCAGCAGGTTTGGCACTCAGTGGTGCTTCCAGGATGTAATTCTTCTATGCAGAAATGAGGATAATCCTCAAGTTATGGACCCAGTCCGTGTAATTGCTACCATCATCTTTGAATTTTGCTTTCTCAAGGAACGCATTAAAATTCAACGGAACAACAACACGTGCCATCTATCTACAATAACATAGACATGCAAAAATACTATCAGGTACTAAGTTCATGATAAATTAAGGTTCAGTTAATCAAATTATTAAAGAACTCCCACTTAGAAAGACATCCCTCTAATCATCTAAGTGATCACGTGATCCATATCAACTAAACCATGTCCGATCATCACGTGAGATGGAGTAGTTTTCAATGGTGAACATCACTATGTTGATAATATCTACTATATGATTCATGCTCGACCTTTTGGTCTCAGTGTTCCGAGGCCATATCTGCATATGCTAGTCTCGTCAAGTTTAACCTGAGTATTCCGCATGTGCAAAACTGTCTTGCACCCGTTGTATTTGAACGTAGAGCTTATCACACCCGATCATCACATGGTGTCTCATCACGAAGAACTTTCGCAATGGTGCATACTCAGGGAGAACACTTGTACCTTGAAATTTAGTGAGAGATCATCTTATAATGCTACCATCGATCTAAGAAAAATAAGATGCATAAAAGATAAACATCACATGCAATCAATATAAGTGATATGATATGGCCATCATCATCATCTTGTGCTTGTGATCTCCATCTCCGAAGCACCGTCATGATCACCATTGTCACCGGCGCGACACCTTGATCTCCATCGTGTTGTCTCACCAACTATTGCTTCTACGACTATCGCCACCGCTTAATGATAAATTAAAGCAATTACAGGGTGATTGCATTGCATACAATAAAGCGACAACCATATGGCTCCTGCCAGTTGCCGATAACTCCCTTACAAACCATGATCATCTCATACAATAAATATAGCATCATGTCTTGACCATATCACATCACAACATGCCCTGCAAAAACAAGTTAGACGTCCTCTACTTTGTAGTTGCAAGTTTTACGTGGCTGCTATGGGCTGAGCAAGAACCGTTCTTACCTACGCATCAAAACCACAACGATAGTTCGTCAAGTTAGTGTTGTTTTAACCTTCTCAAGGACCGGGCGTAGCCACACTCAGTTCAACTAAAGTTGGAGAAACTGACACCCGCCAGCCACCTGTGTGCAAAGCACGTTGGTAGAACCAATCTTGTGTAAGCGTACGCGTAATGTCGGTCCGGGCCGCTTCATCCAACAATACCGCCGAACCAAAGTATGACATGCTGGTAAGCAGTATGACTTGTATCGCCCACAACTCACTTGTGTTCTACTCGTGCATATAACATCAATGCATAAAACCTGGCTCAGATGCCACTGTTGGGGAACGTAGTAATTTCAAAAAAATTCCTACACACATGCAATATCATGGTGATGCATAGCAACGAGAGGGAAGAGTATCGTCCACGTACCCTCGTAAACCGTAAGCGGAAGCGTTAGCACAACGCGGTTGATGTAGTCATACGTCTTCACGATCCAACCGATCCAAGCACTGAACGCACGACACCTCCGAGTTCTGCACATGTTCAACTCGATGACGTCCCGCGAGCTCCGATCTAGCTAAGCTTCACAGGAGAGTTTTGTCAGCACGATGGCGTGATGACGGTGATGATGATTCTACCGACGCAGGGCTTCGCCTAAGCACCACTACGATATGATCGAGGTGGATTATGGTGGAGGGGGGCACCGCACACGGCTGGGAGAGGTCAACAGATCAACTTGTGTGTCTAGAGGTGCCCCCTGCCCCTTATATAAAGGAGTGGAGGAGGGGAGGGCCGACCCTCTCTAGGGCGCGCCATGGGGAGTCCTACTCCCACCGGGAGTAGGATTCCCCCCTTTCCAACTTGGAGTAGGAGAGGGAAGGAAGAGGAAGAAGGGAGGAAGGAAAGTGGGGGCCGACCCCCTTCCCAATTCGGATTGGGCTTGGGAGGGGGGGCCACCTCCCTTGCTCCTTTCCCCTCCTTTCCACTAAAGCCCAATAAGGCCCATATACCTCTCGGGGGGTTCCGATAACCTCCCGGTGCTCCGGTATATTCCCGATCTCACCCGGAACCATTCCGGTATCCAAATATAGTCGTCCAATATATCGATCTTTATGTCTTGACCATTTCGAGACTCTTCGTCATGTCCGTGATCATATCCGGGACTCCTAACTACCTTCGGTACATCAAAACACAAAAAACTCATAATACGATCTTCACCGAACTTTAAGCGTGAAGACCCTACGGGTTCGAGAACTATGTAGACATGACCGAGACACGTCTCTGGTCAATAACCAATAGTGGAACCTGGATGCTCATATTGGTTCCCACATATTCTATGAAGATCTTTATCGGTCAAACCGCATAACAACATACGTTGTTCCCTTTGTCATCGGTATGTTACTTGCCTGAGATTCGATCGTCAGTATCTCAATACCTAGTTCAATCTCGTTGCTGACAAGTCTCTTTAATCGTTCCGTAATACATCATTCCAGAACTAACTCATTAGTTACAATGCTTGCAAGGCTTATAGTGATGTGCATTACTGAGTGGCCCCAGAGATACCTCTCCGACAATCAGAGTGACAAATCCTAATCTCGAAATACGCCAACCCAACAAGTACCTTTGGGGACACCTGTAGAGTACCTTTATAATCACCCAGTTACTTTGTGATGTTTGGTAGCACACAAAGTGTTCCTCCGGTAAACGGGAGTTGCATAATCTCATAGTCATAGGAACATGTATAAGTCATGAAGAAAGCAATAGCAACATCCTAAACGATCAAGTGCTAAGCTAACGGAATGGGTCATGTCAATCACATCATTCTCCTAATGATGTTATCCCGTTGATCAAATGACAACTCATGTCTATGGCTAGGAAACATAACCATCTTTGATCAACAAGCTAGTCTAGTAGAGGCATACTAGTGACACTCTGTTTGTCTATGTATTCACACATGTATCATGTTTCCGGTTAATACAATTCTAGCATGAATAATAAACATTTATCATGATATAAGGAAATAAATAATAACTTTATTATTGCCTCTAGGGCATATTTCCTTCAATCGTCTCCCCCTTTTCCTAGTCCAAGTAGGAGAAGAAGGAAGGAGAGGGAAAGAGGGGCCCCGCCCCCTCCCCTAGTCCTATTCGGACTCCCCTAGGGGCGGGGGGGGGGGGGCGCCACCTCCTGGCTGTTGCCCTCTCTCTCCCCTAAGGCCCACTAAAGACCATTACTTCCCCGGGGGGTTCTGGTAACCCTTCCGGCGCTCCGGTTTTATCCGGAACTATCCAGAACACTTCCGGTGTCTGAATAACATGGTCCAATATATTAATATTTTTGTCTCGACCATTTTGAGACTCCTCGTAATGTCCGTGATATCATCCGGGACTCCGAATAACCTTCAGTACATCAAATCACATAACTCATAATACAAATCGTCATCGAACGTTAAGCGTGCGAACCCTACGTGTCGTGGGTTTGTCAGGGCAGATGTCCTCGTGAAAGGACTTAGTCGTGGAGCCATCACAACGGGTTTGCTTAAAGGGGTTAAACCGGACAAGGGGACACGGGGAGTTTATACTAGTTCGGCCCCTTCGATGAAGGTAAAAGCCTACGTCTAGTTGTGATTGGTATTGCTAGGGTTTCGATGACCAGGGAGCAAATCCGCTTTTACTGGCTCTTGAGTTGTTGTCTCTTGTCCCTAAACCGCTGTCCGGTCGTCCCTTTATATACATAGGTTGACGCCCACCGGTTTACAGAGTCCCGAAGCCGGATCATAAACGTCTCCGGTTCGGTCTCTACACTTCCTATCTTACAATGCAAGTTACATAATAAGGTCGGTTTACATCTACAGGCCTTAACTCGCCTCTGGGCCTTGGGCCTTCATAAAGCGCTATCATTCTTACGTCTTCATGGGCTTCTAATATTCATAAAGCTAATCCGGCTACTCCTGGACGATTTACGTCCAGTAGTAATATCCCCAACATTAGGCCCCAGATTGGTTTGAACTTGTTCATGGCAATCTTCGACACTTAGAAAAATTCCTCCCTTTTCACCTTCACATAGATCTTTTAAACCGCCGTGGCATCATCCTCTAGATTTGTAGTAAACCACTGTGACGTCACCTGTTCATTAAAACCGAAGATACCCTTTATTAATGAGCATCCAACAATCAAGGCAACAACCTTGTCATATATCCATTTTAGGCTCCTCGATTCCCACGCTTGTCGCTTATTTCTTTTCCTTATAAATAGGGTTGAGGATCCCTTTCCTTTTCCTCCCATTGCCTCTTCGTCTCTTCTTCCTCCTCATGACTCCTCTACGCCCGAGCGCCGCCGCCGTCGTCGAGCTTCGCCTCTGCCTCATCATTGGCCACTGCATCAACCTGACTGAACCAGAAAACTGCGGCATGCCTCCGTTGCTTGAACAGTCGCTGTAAGTTCTTTCCCCTTCCCCTTTGTAGATCTGTCTAGGGTTTCTTTGTTCTTCGTAGTTCACTGAAGTTCATCAATGCTCCGGTGCAGCTCTTCCCTGTACCTCCTTAGTCCATGAATAAAGAACCTCTTAGCTTGATATATTTCGCATAATGGTTTATCTTCCGCTACCACAACAAACCCTTGCGTGCATAAGAACTGATCTGAAACTTTATGAACTGCTTCAGGACCAACCCTTTTAAGTCAAAATATTTTTGCTTTCCTGTCTTTCGGTATATCCAAAATATCCATGTCCCCTTGTGGAACCTGTTTTACCTTACTTAGTTATTCTTGTCTTAGATCTGTACCCTCTTTATCACTTTTGCGATTTACCTTTGTATAAGCAATCTATCACATACCATTAGCCCTCTGGTAAACCGTAGGAGCCTTTTACCTCCGTTGTTATACTCCGGTTTAACAGCATGTGCATACCCTTGTTACGATATTGCCTTGTCATTCATTATTGCATTAGTCTCCGGTTTATACAATTTCACATATATGTATATCTTTATTCCATTGCATCTTGCATACCACCATGAATGATTTGTAAACCGGCATTTCTTTTTCAGCTTTTCGCTTCACAATGGCCAAACAGTTTGCCGCTTGCAACTGGGCTCCTTCCCGGATCACCGAAGAACAGTTGAACGGAATGGTCAGTATCGGCACCTTGCCCAAGAAAACGGAAATTCGATGGCGAGTTCCAGGAACAGAGAATCCTCCTACCCCGAGGCAGGGTGAGGTAGTGGTCTTTGTTGACCACATAGGCCATGGTTTCAAACCTCCCGGGTCAAAGTTTTTTCGAGATGTTCTTGCCAGTTTCCAACTCCATCCTCAGGATATCAGACCCAACTCGGTGTCCAATATATGCAACTTCCAAGTCTTCTGTGAAGCATATTTACAAGAAGAACCAACTGCTGAGCTATTCCTGGACTTTTTTCATCTGAACCGGCGGACATAATTTGTAAATGGTCCCAACACTGAACTTGGTGGTGTCTCTATTCAAAAGCGGAAAGAAGTCGAATTCCCTCATGCCAAACTGCACAGTCACCCTAAGGAATGGAACCAGACTTGGTTCTATTGCATAGATACCTCCCCTGAAGATGAGAACCCTCTTCCAGGCTACCGTGAGCACCGGCTTTCCAACACTCATCCAATGCCGCAACATTTAAGTTCTGCAGAACGGGCCAAATACGCCCCTCAACTCGCCAAGCTCCAGGCCTTCATGGCCAACGGTTTAACAGGTGTTGATTTTGTTCGTTGCTGGATATCTTGGAGCGTCTTGCCACTAAGCCGCCGCCCCGGTTTAATGTGTGAATATACTGGTGAAATAGAAGACCCCCAATGCCACATCAACATTCAGATAACCGATGAAGAGGTCACTGAAAGTGTTAAGAAAATTTTGAATGAACCAGAATCAGTCTGTCGTCAAATCGGCCTGAACCCCTTCTATACTCAAAATAAACCGCCTGCTGTAAGCACTATGATTCCTTTTATCTTTGGTATCTTTAAATTGTTCAACTTGTAAATTGTCTTCTGTTTGTGTATGAACAGGGTGATGATCCCTTCTGGAAGAGGAAATCCGCAGATAAAGTGGCAAAGCCATCCCGTCCCAAAACCAAAGCCGTCAAGCGTAGCTCAAAGCGGAAAATGGTTGACCGGATCAACATGGAACTTGATGAAGATGCAGATGATCCAGAAGTTGAGGTAGAACTTGACTCACTTGGCTCCCTTTTCATGCACTCATTAACAATGATCTTTATCAGGAGGACGTAGAAGGCAGCCAGGCTAATGATGTAGAGGTAATTACCCTTTCCTCCGGTTCAGACTCTATGCCAACACAAAAAACCCGTCAAGCAGTCCAGAAAGTAAGCTTTTCTCATCCTCTTGCTTACTTGGATCCAACATTTATTTTGAAGACGCAGCAGCATGAAGCTTGCCGGACAACCCGACACAGTGGCCAACAGGTCACTTCGGCCGGTTTACCTGATACCCCAGTTTGGAAGCGCCGATCTGAGGTCTCTCGCACTTCTGACAATTCTTATCCCAAGGCAGGTTATTTCAGACAACCTCTTAATCCGTCCGATTCAAATTATCAGGTGACACCTCCCTCATCCTCTGGCGAATCAACAACAACCCAACTCCCTCCTCTTAAAACTATAGCTGGGTAAGCATTCAAACCCTTTCTTCATATGCGTTGCAAATCTTGAATAAGATGCTAAACCTCTGTTAATTTTGTTTTGCAGAGCCAAAGCCAGACCCAGCCAGAAAGCTCAGGTCAATAATCCGTCAGAAGACCAGGTGGTTTTCGAAGAAGAGCAAATAGGAGAACCGGACCAAACTCGTGAACCGGAGGGTCCTCATCCTGAAGCTACCTTTAATGAACTGCCCCTTCAAGACCAGAATATTGGTGAACAACCAGAAGCTGATCCTGCTGCGCCTGACACTGAACCGGTAGCTCCAAATCGGGCTAGTCCGGTGAGAGGCACTGATACTACTGAAGGCTAAGGAGATGATGTTATCATTACTGGCATGGGCCACAGCTCTCCTGGCCATCCTGTAATCTTGGCCCAACACAGTGCCAAAGAGGAACGTGCTACCAGGGAAAAGGGTAAATGGAGTACTGACTTATCAAGTTATGCTCATCTCAGTGCTGAAGAACTTCACTCTGGTTTTTTAAACCGCCTGCACTCAAACCGTGACTATGAAGCCGGCTTGGTAAACCCGATGAAGGAATGCTATGAGGTATTTTCATCTCCCTTTATTTCTTGATTCCAAAGTTGAAACACTAGCCCAAGTAGCCCCCAAGGGTCGTTTTATGATGTTAATCTTAAACCGGGACTTAGTAATACTTTAATTCTCTCCTGCTGACCCTCAAAATGCCAGGTCCTTAGTGAAAACCAAAACCGATACTCTACCAATGTAATTATATAGCTTTCCTCAGTGTAGCCCCCAAAGGCCGGTTTAGCTTTGCGAGGTAATCCGGGTCTTTAATCCATGCATCCGTTTTGAACAGATGTACATTAGCCCCCAAGTGTCAAGGATAATGCTTGCATTGTTCTGGGGACTTATAAAAGATGTAGTGAATCAGAGCAAATAGGCATTAGCCCCCAAGTACGAAGTGCATAACTTGTTATACGCGTTGTACTTAAAAAATAAATATCCTGTTGTTGGCATATCTTTGCTGTTACAGGCCGAGCTAAGCAATAGAGATGCCCGAACCACTGATTTGCAAGAGAACGTGAAGTCCCAACAAGCAGAGGCTGTGAAAGCCAAGGAGGAGCTGACCAAAGCCCTGACAGCTATGGGAAAGCTAAAGGAGTCTTTTAACAAAGAACGTGCTGACTGGGAAACCAAGAAGGCCGGTTTAACCAAAAGAGCTGAGGATGCCGAAGTAGCCTTGAAGCCAGTTGTAGATGAACTATCTGGTTTGAAGCGGCAAATCAATGCTATGACGTCCGCTGTTTTTGGTAAGTATCTCCTTATGCAGTTTGTCCAATCCATGAGATCTTATCATTTACCAGTTTGCTGATTTGAAACCGTGATAGGCACTCGTATTGCTCATCTGGGCACAGATATGCGGATGAAGCTTGAAGCGGCTTATACCTTGATTGAACAGCTGTACTATGGATCCCAGCATGCTATTTGCACTGCGGCTTACAACAAACCGGCGCCATCACTGATAAAAGAGACTCTTGAGAAGTTGGCCATGTTACCAGCCCGGATTACCAAACTGAAGAAGGCAGCCACAAGAGCAGGAGCATTAACCGCGCTAATCCGGGCCAAGGCATGGATTACGGACCTTGAAGCGGATGACATTATAAAAGGATATCCAAGTGTGAAGGAGGACGGTTCAAACTTCGACAATGATGATCTCCGAAGGCTGAAAAAAGAGATGCGGCCAATAGCCAGTAAACTGGCAGAAGACATAGACTTATCTCATTTCCAGCCGGCTTACGACACTGAAGGGAAGAGGTAGCCTGCCGAAATCCATGAAGTCAAAGAACTTGTGCCTCCAATCTATAAGCATACTTACGCTCCTGACATTAACCCCTCCAGCCTTATCCATGAAGAAGCCGTGTTTCAAGCTTTAACCGGAATCGATTGGTCAACGGTTGATTTCTAGCGTCTGGGGAGGGATGAAGAAGAAGTGATTGCACCAAATGACCCTCAACCGTCAAACCGTCCAGACGAAGCATCTTAAACCGGCAGCCGGTTTACCAGCTATTGTGTGCCAATGCTTTAAAAACAATTATTCAATCGGAGCCATTTTGAAGCTTCTTGTAATAGGATAGCAAAACTCCTTTATGTGTCATGCCATCGAGCATGTTTTGTGGTGCTTTGATATTGTAAAAACTTGCTCCGCTTTTTGGGATCTATGTATGCATAGCCCATGATTATTTGTGTTCCTGGTTAGAAGAACTTGAAAGTGTCCTAGTGGTTTACCACTGGACGGGTCATGATGCCCAAGAAGAGACAATACTTGGATGGATAATCAAAGTTTGTATAAAAAATAACATGTGCAACATACCTCGTTGGCTGACCAACTTCTGATAACTCCGTCCTTAATTTGTCGGATTATGATAATAAACCATACCGGGATATACTAAACACCAGTTTTTCCTTATAACTCTGGCGACTTGTTAGTCAAAACCAGACCGGGTTAATGAACGCCGGATTATAACTGATCATGTACTGGCAACTTGTAGTTGAAAGCCAAGCCGTGTCAAGGACGCCAGTTTATCAGAAAATATTATGAACCTCAACAAAGGCGAAAAGCTTGACAAATAAAACTCAAAAGAACATGCGTGGCTTTTTACGAGCTGCCAGGCTCCAAATCGAGGCTTTTTATGGGATGCAAGGCCACTGAGTTAAACCATTTTACAAAGCCTTTTTTTAGATGGACCTCAATCTTTAACCAATCACCGATTTAACTGTGACAAGTTCAGGGTCCATGGGATTGACTTGTCAAACGTTCGATGGGTCATACCAGGTTTACCTGGACGGAGTGACTTACTTAAAGAGGCAGGATAACCTGGGGTTTTAGGTGAATACACCTGGCTTCCAAGCCTGGCTTGATAGCCTATTACAAGGGTTCAAACTCATTGTTCTTTGAGAAGCAAAGAGCTCCCAGGTAATATGTGAGCTGTGCTCGGTGGTTACCTATGTTTGAACTGTGCTTAATGCAACAGACTCTCTTTGGTCCCACATAATTTCCTTTTTGGCTTAATGCCTATCAAGAGGTGTAGCTATGGTATGATAACAACCAAGCCCCCTAGTGATATCCCTTTGTGGTGTTGAACCGATCAAGAGGTATAGCTATGGTGTGACAACAACCAAGCCCCCTAACGATATACCTTTGTGGTTTCAAACCGGTCAAGAGATGTAGCTATGGTTCAGATATGACCAAGCCCCCTAGTGATTTTCTTTATATCCGTGCGGCTGCAGAGACCGGTTTAACAAAACTCCGCTTTGTCAGTAGAAACTCTTGTAAGCACACACATGATGTAAAAAGAAGAGAGACCCCGCTTTATTCAAGGCTCCGGTTTATTATATAATATATACATTGTCATAAATATGTACATATGAAGAGCCTGTGGCTCAAGTATAGTAAGGCCAAAGAAGAGCTACATTCCACGTCCGCTTGGTCTCCTCCTCCGATTTACGTGAGTCTTTGTGCTCTCGAACATCAATGAGGTAGTATGACCCGTTGTGCAGATTCTTGCTGACCACAAAGGGTACTTCCCAAGGTGGGGATAACTTGTGCATATCAGTCTGATCCTGGATGAGCCGGAGCACCAAATCGCCCTCTTGAAAGGTTCTGGTCTTAACCCGGCGGCTGTGTTAACGTCGGAGATCTTGTTGATAAATCGCCGAACGTGCTGCTGCAAGATCACGCTCCTCATCTAACAAGTCCAGTGAATCCTGACGTGCTGTCTCATTATCAGCTTCAATATAAGCTGCGACACGGGGCGAGTCATGACAGATGTCACTAGGAAGAACTGCCTCCGCTCCATAAACCATGAATAAAGGTGTGTAACCCGTAGATCTGTTGGGTGTGGTGTTGATGCTCCATAACACAGAAGGTAATTCCTCCACCCAACAACCCGGTGTCCACTTCAAAGGAACCATAAGCTAGGGTTTAATACCTCTCAAAATTTCTTGATTTGCCCTCTCCGCTTGACCATTAGATTGGGGGTGAGCCACTGATGTGATATCAAGCCGGATGTGCTCATGTTGGCAAAATTCCTCCATCTCTCCCTTTGACAGATTAGTACCATTATCAGTTATAATACTGTGTGGAAAGCCAAACCGGAATATCACCTTTTGATGAACTGAACCGCCGTGGCCACATCACACTTACTGACTGGCTCTGCTTCCACCCATTTGGTGAACTTGTCAAGTGCCACTAATAAGTGGGTCTTTTTGTCCTTGGAGCGCTTAAAGGGTCCAACCATATCAAGCCCCCAAGTCACAAACGGCCACGTTATTGGAATCATCCTCAACTCCTGAGCCGGAATATGAGCACATCGTGTGAATTTTTTACAACCGTCACACCTTTTGACTAAGTCCTCCGCATCAGCGTGAGCTGTTAATCAATAAAAACCGTGGCAAAAAGCTTTGGCTACCAAAGACTTTGAACCGGCGTGGTGACCACAATCCCCTTCATGGATTTCTCGCAAAATCTCACAACCCTCTTGAGGAGAGACACAACGCTGAATTGCCCCTGAGACGCTGTAACGATGTAGTCTCCGTTGAGTATGGTCATCGACTTAGAATGCCGGATTATCTGCTGGGCCGAGGTTTCATCCTCCGGTAACTCGCCCCGGTTCATGTAAGCCAGGTATGGGATTGTCCAATCCGGTATGACATGCAAAGCTGCCACCAATTGAGCCTCCAGATCAGGAATAGAGAACTCCTCCTCTGTTGGTACCTTGACCGATGGATTATGCAGCACGTCAAGAAAGACATTTGGTGGGACCGGTTTACGCTGAGAACCGAGGCGGCTTAAAGCATCCGCCGCTCCGTTCTTTCACCGGTCTATATGGTCCACCTGATAACCCTTGAAGTGACCAGCCACTGTGTCCACCTCTCGTCTATATGCAGCCATGAGTGGGTCCTTAGAATCCCAAGTGCCAGACACCTGTTGAGCCACCAGATCTGAATCCCCAAAGCACTTAACCCGGCTTAAGTTCATCTCCTTAGCCATCCGAAGACCGTGGAGCAAGGCCTCATACTCAGCTGCATTGTTAGTACAAGGGAACATTAAACAGAGGACATAACAAAACTTGTCACCTCGTGGGGAAGTTAATATGACTCCAGGCCCCGAGCCCTCCAACTGTCTGGATCCATCAAAGTGAATAGTCCAATACGTATTATCTGGCTTTTCCTCTGGTGCCTGCAATTCTATCCAATCATTGATGAAGTCCACGAGTGCTTGGGATTTAATCGCTGTGCGAGGTATGTATTTGAGCCCGTGAGGTCCAAGCTCAATAGCCCACTTGGCAATCCGGCCAGTTGCTTCTCTGTTTTGAATGATATCTCCCAGAGGGGCTGAAATGACCACTGTGATTGGATGGCCCTGAAAATAATGTCTAAGCTTCCGGCTTGCCATAAACACTCCATACACCAGCTTCTGCAAATGTGGATACCTCTGCTTTGATTCAATGAGTACCTCACTGATATAATAAACCAGTCGTTGAACCGGATACTCCTTTCCAGCTTCCTTGCGCTCCACCACAATAGCCATGCTAACAGCTCGGGCATTAGCAGCCACATATAGCAATAACAGCTCTTTATCGATCGGGGCTGCAAGCACAGGCGGTTCAGCTAACTGCCTCTTCAGATCCTCAAACGCTTTATCAGCCGCCTCGCTCCAGACAAAATCATATGTTTTCTTTAGCATCTGATATAAAGGGATAGCCTTCTCCCCAAGACGGCTGATAAACCGGCTCAAAGCCGCAATCCGGCCGGCCAGACGTTGAATGTCATCGATACATGCCAGTTTAGACAAAGATGTAATTGCTGAGATTTTTTCCGGATTAGCCTCAATGCCTTTGTTTGATACCAGAAAACCCAAGAGTTTGCCTGCCAGGACACCAAAAACACACTTTTCCGGATTGAACGTCATCTTGTAAACCCGGAGGTTGTCAAAGGTTTCTCTCAAATCATCTATCAATGTTTCCTCCTTATTGGATTTTATCACAATATCATCCACATATGCATGAACATTACACCCAATTTCCTTATGAAGACAATTCTGAACACAACGTTGATAAGTCGCCTGGGCACTCTTAAGCCCAAAGGACATGGAGACATAGAAGAAGGCTCCAAAGGGAGTTATGAAAGCTGTCTTCTCCTGGTCCTTAACTGCCATTTTGATCTGATGATAACCAGAATAAGCATCCAGAAAACACAAATGGTCACAACCCGCCGTAGCATCAATGATCTGATCAATACGAGGGAGGGCAAAGGGGTCTGCAGGGCAAGCCTTGTTCAAGTCTGTGTAATCCACACACATACGCCAAGTGTCGTTTTTCTTAAGAACCAGCACCAGATTAGCCAACCACTCCGGGTGAAAGACCTCCACGATAAACCCTGCGGCCAACAACTGAGCTACTTCTTCACCAATAGCCTTGTGCCTTTCTTCATTGAAGCGGCGGAGAAACTGCCGGACCGGTTTAAACTTAGGATCAATGTTAAGTGTGTGCTCAGCGAGTTCCATCGGTACACCTGGCATTTCAGAAGGTTTCCATGCAAAGATGTCCCGGTTCTCACGGATGAACTCGATGAGCACGCTTTCCTATTTGGGATCCAGGTTAGCGCTGATGCTGAACTGCATGGATGAATCGCCAGGAACAAAATCAACCATCTTAGTATCTGTGGCCGATTTAAATTTCAACGCCGGATCGTGTTCCGTAGTTGGCTTTTTCAAAGAAGTCATATCTGCCGGATCAACTTGGTCCTTATAAAACTTCAGCTCCTTCGTGGCACAAACCGACTCAGCATAAGCCGCATCACCTTCCTCACATTCCAAAGCGATCTTCCTGCTCCCGTGTACTGTGATGGTCCCCTTATGACTTGGCATCTTAAGCTGCAGATACACATAACACGACCTCGCCATGAACTTAGCGTAAGCCAGCCGCCCAAACAAAGCGTGATACATACTTTTGATTTTCAGCACCTCAAAAGTCAATGTTTCTGATCTTGAATCATGATCATCTCCAAAAGCCACCTCTAAGGCTATCTTGCCCATTGGATATGCAGACTTACCAGGCACCACACCATGAAAAACGGTGTTTGACGGTTTAAGATTCTTATCTATCAACCCCATACGACGGAAGGTATTGTAATATAGAATGTTGATACTACTTCCCCCATCCATGAGTACCTTAGTGAACTTATATCCCCCAACTTGAGGGGCTACCACTAAGGCCAGATGACCCGGATTGCCAACCCGGGGCGGGTGATCCTCTCTACTCCATAAAATGGGTTGCTCAGACCAGCGCAAATACTGAGGCACCGCCGGTTCAACAGAGTTCACCGCCCTCTTGTGAAGCTTCTGATCACGCTTACACAAGCTAGTGGTGAAGACATGATATTGCCCACTATTTAACTGCTTAGGATTGCTTTGATAACCCGACTGCTGCTACTGCTGGTTCCCCTGATGGTTGTAACCTCCCTGGCTGCCTTGGTGCCCTTGATTGATGTGTCCGGTTTGATTGCCCTGAAATCCTGAACCGGAACTGCCACCTCCGTAACCCGGCCCGTGGAAACCACCTCCTGAACTGCCGGGCGGGCCATTATCGTACTGAAACATATTGGAGTTCTTGAAATCTTGCATGATATAACAATCCTTCCAAAGATGCGATGCTGGCTTCTCCTTTGATCCATGCTTTGGACAGGGTTGATTTAACAGGCGCTCCAAATTGGGGCCTGAACCTCCGCCCCTCTGGGGCTGCTTGCCTTTACGGTGCTGACCATTCTCTTGAGCATTGGTGTTAGCCACAAAGTCCAAGCTGTTGTCGTCCTTGCTCTTACCATTGTTCCCATGGCTTGCCGGATTATGCTGCTGACCCTTGGTGTTGCCGTTCTTTTTCACTTTCCCCAGTTTGTCCTCCTCCGAGTCAGGGTCTTTGGTATTATCTGAATCGGCGTATTTAACCAAAGCGGCCATAAGCGTTGACATATCATTGCAGTGACGTTTGAGCCTTCCTAACTTCTGTTTGAGCGGCAGAAAACGGCAATTGCCCTCCAACGTTAGCACTGCGGTATCTGCATTGATACGATCTGATGAATGCAAAATAGCTGAGACCCGCTTTACCCAATGGGTCGTGGACTCGCCATCCTCTTGGACACAAGCGGCCAGATCCACAATTGACATGGGCTGCTTACAAGTATCTTTGAAGTTCTGGATAAACCGGTGCTTCAATTCGGCCCATGATCCGACAGAGTTAGTTGGTAAGCTCTTCAACCAAGTACGAGTTGTTCCTTCCAACATCATGGTGAAGTATTTAGCACATAACGCTTCATCCACATCTAACATCTCCATTGCCATCTCGTAGCTTTCAACCCATGCCTTTGGCTGCAGATCGGTGGTATAATTGGGTACCTTACGAGGTCCTTTTAAATCCTTGGGCAGTCTCACATTACGCAAAGCGGGGGTAAGACACGGCACCCCTAAGGAACTGAATACCACACCTGGCTCTACTGAAGTGGTAGGGTGAACCGGAGTAGGTTGACGGGCTCCGTGCAGAGCTGCTAACTCAGCCTCTCGACGTGCGCGACCATGATCTACCACATCCTGTGCATTAGCACCTCCCCCTGTCGGGTTGTGCCTTCACGGCGAATTACGGCGACGTGCACTGCTTGATACGGCTGGTTCATCCTCAACGTGCCTGCTGTAGCTCCAGCTTGGGCGGGGGGTGGAATGAATCCTCTCACAACTGTGCGAATATGCCTGTTGCTGGTTTAGGGCTGTTTGAAGGAGATCCCTGGCCCGTCATGCCTCAATCGCAACTGGTGATTCACTGTCGATTAGGAGGGCTGCCAATCGTAAAGTGGCGGCCACAATGTTGTCCAACGGGTTGGAGTAATGCCCGGGAGGTGTTGGAACATACCGTGGCACAATGTTGTTCTGACGAGGCAGGTCCATCGTGCGTGGCTGAACTGGCGCTCCTGTTCCTGGCGCCTCCGTCCGGTTTAATATTGGCTGGTTACTGGTTCCTGCTCCTGGTGTGTTGAAGAGATTTCTTGGCTCATAACTCGACGGGAGATGCGATCGGTATCTTCTCCTCATGACTTCCTCTGAAGCATTCTGATCCAGCCTAAGCCGGTAGGCCTGAGCTTCCAACTCGGCCCGTTCTGTAGCCATCCTAGCGTTCTCTGCCGCTAGGTCCGCTTTAGCCTGAGTTATCTGATCTTTCACCTTTGCGATCTCCGCATTGTGCTGATCTCGGGCTGCTGCGCCCACTTCCGCGGCCATCAATGTTGCCAAAGCGTTGAACAAGTCAGACAGAACTTGAGCCGGAGGTGGCGCAGAGCTCCCTGCCCCCGCCGGCATGGCTGTTGCTGAACCGGGGAGCATTGCTGCAGAGGTTGATGAGTGGGGCACTGACTGTGTACCGGCCATGAAGATAGCGGCCCGGTTTGGCAGATCAGGGGAGTCCGGAATACTGTTGCCCTCGGAACCTCCACTAATCCGGCCATCCTGCAACTGATAGAGCGATTCGGTCTCTCTAGAAGACTCGTCGTCGGAGCAGACGACGGTTTCTCCATCGGATGCTGGTCCGTCCTCGTATTTTGCTCCATGGATGACACCTATGAAGACATGCTTTGGCATGGGCTGAACTGGGGAAGGGCTTGCACGCTGAGCCATCTCGATGATGTCGGTGCAGGTGTCCGGCTCAGGGCCCGGTTCGCCAATCTTGCCGATGAAGACGTGAATCCCACCAAAGGGGACCCGGTACCCGTATTCGATTGTATCATCCTCGGGGCCCCATCCTGCGTTGTCGATGTAGAGCTTTCCGCGATGACTCTTCGTCATCCGGCCCAAAGCGTATCCCTTGAGTCCATCAAAGCCACCCTTTAAGAACTCGAAACCATCGTGCGATAGCCCCACAGTGGGAGCCAACTGTCGTGGGTTTGTCACGGCAGATGTCCTCGTGAAAGGACTTAGTCGTGGAGCCATCGCAACGGGTTAGCTTAAAGGGGTTAAACCATACAAGGGGACACAGGGAGTTCATACTAGTTCGGCCCCTTCGATGAAGGTAAAAGCCTACGTCTAGTTGTGATTGGTATTGCTAGGGTTTCAATGACCAGGGAGAGAATCCGCTTTTACTGGCTCTCGAGTTGTTGTCTCTTGTCCCTAAACCGCTATAGGGTCGTCCCTTTATATACATAGGTTGACGCCCTCGGTTTACAGAGTCCCGAAGCCGGATCATAAACGTCTCCGGTTCGGTCTCTACACTTCCTATCTTACAATGCAAGTTACATAATAAGGTCGGTTTACATCTACAGGCCTTAACTCGCCTCTGGGCCTTGGGCCTTCATAAATCGCCATCATTCTTACGTCTTCATGGGCTTCTAATCTTCATAAAGCTAATCCGGCTACTCCTGGCCGTTTTACGTCCAGTAGTAATATCCCCAACACTACGGGTTCGAGAACTATGTAGACATGACTGAGACACATTTCCGGTCAATAACCAATAGCGGAACCTGGATGCTCATATTGGTTCCTACATATTCTACGAAGATCTTTATCGGTCAAACCGCATAACAACATACGTTGTTCCCTTTGTCATCGGTATGTTACTTGCCCGAGATTCGATCGTCAGTATCATCATACCTAGTTCAATCTCGTTACCGACAAGTCTCTTTACTCGTTCTGTAATGCATCATCCCGTGACTAACTGATTAGTCACATTGCTCGCAAGGCTCATAGTGATGCACATTACCGAGAGGGCCTAGAGATACCTCTCCGATACACGGAGCGACAAATCCTAATCTCGATCTATGCCAACTCAACAAACACCATCGGAGACACCTATAGAGCATTTTTATAATCACCCAGTTACGTTGTGACGTTTGATAGCACACAAGGCGTTCCTCGGTATTCGGGAGTTGCATAATGTCATAGTTAGAGGAACACATATAAGTCATGAAGAAAGCAATAGCAATAAAACTAAACGATCAACATGCTAAGCTAACAGATGGGTCTTGTCCATCACATTATTCTCCTAATGATGTGATCCAGTTCTTCAAATGACAACACATGTCTATGGCTAGGAAACTTAACCATCTTTGATTAACGAGCCAGTCAAGTAGAGGCATACTAGGGACACTTTGTTTGTCTATGTATTCACACATGTACTAAGTTTCCGGTTAATACAATTCTAGCATGAATAATAAACATTTATCATGATATAAGGAAATATAAATAACAACTTTATTATTGTCTCTAGGGCATATTTCCTTCAAAGACTGGACCCAAACCTAAGACTGATTGCTTCTACTGCAAGGGGAATTGTCACTGGAAGCAGAACTGCCCCAAGTACTTGGCAGGCACTGGTATGCGTCGGTGCTAAACAAACAGTTTTTAAGCCCTTTCCGCAATGACATTTGGAACCGTCGCCAAGTGAGTGTGGGCGATAGGGGGCCCTTCCCACACGACCCAAAAACCGTCGGGGATATGCCCTCCTGGCACACACGCTCGGCAAAATGAGGTCGTGTGCGACCGACGAGCGCTCAAATATGGAAATACGTATAGTAGAGCTAAAAAACAATTATACGACGAAATTGTTTCCAGTCGCAAGTACATCCCACACAGTCAGTCCCCGCTAAACGTTTCCGTTCGTATGTACATCCCAGATAGTTGCTCCAAGGAAAATGTTTCCGTTCACAGGTACATCACACACAAATTTTCCAGTTAAATCATTTGCATTATTGAATGTATCACACACAGTCCGTACAAGAAACTGTGTGGCAAAGGCTGTCCATCACACACAGTTTTTATGTGGTAAACGTTTGTGCAAGGTGGCCTAACGCAAACAGTTTTCAAGAGAAAGTCGTGTGTGATTGTTCATTGATCCAACACGGTTTATTCCTAGAAACTATCTGCGTTGCCTGAGCTCATCGCCCACAGTATTTTTTCAACAACCGTTTGTAATAGCAAAACCCAATTAGCAGGCTAATTCGCCATTAGCAGGCTAATTTCCCTATTATTAATAATCCATTTATTAATCTAATTGACATTCATATTAAGCACATAATATATTTCATTTCCATATTAAGGAAGTATAATTTCATAATTGAAATACATCAGAGTACAACATGATATAGCTTCAGCACTCAGCTACCCCATTACACAACTGCACCAGCACCAAGTTTCACATGCAACATGTAGAACCTTTCGAAATTAGCATCATAGATGGTATATAGATAGATGCATCTCATCTGGAAAACTGCTGAAGTGGAAGGCGAATATTGAGCCTTCATTCATGTTGAAGGTCTTTGCAACTTTAGGCCAATGCATGTGGATGATTGACCATCCGTCCTTCGTCCTCTTCAGGAACACTTCAATATTGAACCGTGAGTGCTGTATGAAAACCTTCCTCGCCTCCTGACCATAGAGGTGGGTTGAGAGGTAATCATCAGTGGACTGCTTTGGAAAGGCCTGAAAACAAGGATGTGCATAAATATCTTCTCTATATTGGAAATGGGGCAAAGGAATAAAAAAAGGCAAGGTATAATAGTTAGTACCATCTTGTGGTGAACTGATGTCTTCTTCATTGTGCACACAAAGATCTTGTTGTTTTTTGTCGCTAATTTCTTTATCCTAACAATCTTTCTGAGTTTCTTGATTTGATTGATATTCATGGACAACTCATTTCCCCATATGCAAAAAGGGTTAAATAATGGGTCAAAACCTCTGATAGCAGGACCTACATGTGCAAAACCAAATTGTTAAAAACCAAAATATTAGAATGGTTCCTGCAATTGCACAATGATGTGCTATTAGACAATGGACCATGCACATGCTAACCTCGATTGTAAACCTCAGTGCTTCCCATTGTTTCCCTCCAACACATATAAGGTAGTTAGTCATCAGGTTAAGTATTTACTACAGCCAAATTCAATTTATGCCTCACATGATATACAATAACAGCATGCATCCACAACTATTGAACATCGCATTGCATAATTGAACCAAACAGTTAACTAAACACCACAGCACAAATGAACCAAACGTTAACTGAGCACCACATTGCACAATGTATAACCAAACCAAGCATGCTTGACAACTTGGAAATATAGCAATTGTATTCGTTTCTCATGTATTTTGCAAAGATAAATTCGATTTATTTCTCACATGGAAGACAATACAAAATTGCAGCCTGAAGAATTGAACATCACATTTGCAGAATTGAACCAAACAGTTAACTGAAGAAGACAACTAATTAACAAAATAGTTAATAAGTGAGCACCACACTGCACGACATATAGAACATATACACTAGAGCAACAGATTGCATGGTAAAATTAGATAGCACAATTCACTAGAATTTGTGAAGGAAATGCAGGAGCAACACATGCAACGGGTAAACTGAGCATGCTTAACCAGTGTAGCTAGCAAATGGCAAGGTGCTCCTCCAAGATCTGGGGGTCGGCACGAACGGCAGCCATTGCGACCTCATCCGCACGTGCGGCCGCGATTTGCTTCTCCGCTGCCAAATGCTCCTTGAGATCCTGGCTATAATGCGTGCACCGTGTCTTAGGGCCGCGCTTATTTGGTGGAGGGTCGGTGATTTTGGGGGAAGGTGTCGCGCTCACGCCGGCGGTCGGGGCATGTGGGATGTGGAATGAGGAGGAGGATGGGGGTCGGGTGTGGATTACTTGCCTGGATAGGCGAGGCCGAGCAGCGTGAAGGAGGATCGCCGGCGAGGAGGCGGCGGCGTTGCAAGCAAGGAGTGAAAGTTTGAACTTGGAAAGGAAGGCGGAAACAGGAGAAATGTGGCTTTTGGTAAGGGGGAGGCGGCGGGGAGGTAGATATTTCCATGGAAGCCGAAAATTTGGAATCGCTTCAGCGAAACAACTGGCGCGCAAAGTGTCATCAGACACGATCCCTTATTCAGAACTGTGTACGATATGTGAACATCACAAACGATTCAGACAGCTTAACCCGTGTGTGATGAGTTTGAACGTCAAAAATTTTGATTCAAATTTCCCTGGTTACAGTGGTCATCCACGTCATTGCATAATTTGGGTACACAAAGGAGACTAACTTCTTAATCAAGCAAGTTCAGCAATTAAACAGAGCTAGCTGACCTAAACATTACTCTAACAAATTAAAGACCGACGCTCTTAATTAAACAAAACAAAGAGTACTACTACGGCTTGTGCTCGTGGATCTCCGCCGCCGCCTCCATGTCCAGCTCGCACCTGACAGTCTCCTGGGGAAGGGGCTCCATGGCATCCATCGCACCATACTCGGAAAGCATCTCTCCATCCGCGTCCGCCATCTCTTTGGAAAAGGCTGCCACGAGCTGGGCGTTGGCGGACGCGATCTGGGCTTGGATGGGCTCCATCATCACAAGGTATGCGGCGGAGGAACAGACGGCTGCTCAAACGCTCTCGGCGATTGCCAGCTCTCCGACTGTGGGTTGCCGACCGTTGTCAGAGAAGCTTCGTTTGATTTGTGTGGTGACCGCCAGGAGCTGGGCATGGGCGGCCTCGACATGGTTGTGGGCGGCCTCCATCAGGGCTAAGGCCGCCGCTGCGGAACGGACAGCTTCTGTGCCGCTCTCGCCAGTTGTTATCCCCGAGCCAGATGTTGCTACCACCACATGAGAAGCAACAACGGCCGTTTGGGATGCCATGGCCGCCCGGTCGCAGATTGCGGCCGTGCTCATGCACCTTGTTAGCACGTGCATGGAGGCTGTGGCCGCGCTCACACCGGAGTGGGCCACCGAAGTTGCCGTCATGATGCGGGTCCACATGCCCATCTTTCACTGGCGACAATTGAACAGTGAAATGATATTTGGGGAACGAGCTAGTGTGCTTGAGACGCCGGCTGTGGACGGTAGCTGATGCACCTTCTCGCATAAGTCATAGGCGTAGTATGCACTGACGGTGCTCCAGGATATTTTGTGTTGCATCTCACACGGTTGGTGATAATAAACTGTGTGTGATCTACTTGATTTTTCATCTTGATTTGAATTACATAATGGGGTCACAGCGGCAATGGACGGTGTCTGAATTGCTAGACCTTTTATCTGGAGTGAACATGCAACTATATATGTGTCGTAAAATAACTGGGATTATTCAGGGTTCGTTTGAACATTTTATACATTAAATTGGTTTTCTAGCCATTCAGGTGCACAATTCAAAATCAAACTACATGCACATGCTCCGGTGCACCAACATGGGTTGTAAAATCATATATGTGTCCATGGGTTTATGCTCATCTCCCATGCAAGAAATGGAGATGAAATTCGAGCACCACGGCACCGTGGCTCTCCAGCAAACATCGACGTACTTTCTTTTGTAATTCTAGTAAATCCAAAATTCGTCCGAAATTCATGAAACTTGGCATGCTATCATGGAGCAGCATCAACATGCCGTGGTAAATTTTTTGTCCCATTTGGGGCAGGTTTGGGTATAAGCTTCTCATAAACCAGAGCTTCTCACACACCAAGTGTGATGGTTTCGGTAGGGAACGTTTCACCTTTCTGGACGAAATGCTATCCGTTGCCTCTTCTCGATTTCAATTTTTTCCTTGTGTCAACATAGAACAACAGGAGTGTTGTGTCAATTTTCGCGATTTTTCGGGGTTCGCTTGGACATTTTTATACATTAATTGAGTTTTCTGTGCATTCATGTGCATAATTCAGATTTGAACTACAGGCACATGCTCTAATGCATATAAATTAGTTGAAAATTTAAATTTGTGTCCTTGGCTGCCTGCTTAGGTCCCATGCAAGAAATGGGAATGAATGTCAAACACCCTGCCAGCATCACTCGGCCGCAAACATTGAGATACCTATTTTTTAAATTCTAGTAAATCCAAAACTCGTCTGAAATTCATGAAACTTGGCATGCTATTATGGAGCGACATCAACATGTCGTGGTAAATTTTCCCATTTGGGGCAGGTTTGGGTATATGCTTCTCACAAACCAGAGCTTCTCACAACAAGCATGATTGTAACATCCCAAATTTTCAATTTGGAATGTTATACATTAGATCATCATGTATACCTTATTTTCTTGCATTTTGGTCGATCCTAGAAATTTCACGCAACTCAAGGACCTTCGGAGAGAGTTGGAGATTTCGTTATTTTCATATTTGAGAGTTTTCTCGAATTTGAAAAGAGGATCATTTGATTTATTTATTTCATCTTCAATTATTTTTCCGATATCAAAATATGAGAGAGGGAATAATATGACTTTCCCAAATTTAGGAAAAATAAAGATTTAATGAATAAGTCAAATTTTGGTTTTGCCGGAGTTTTATTTGCATTTTATTTGGATAGGGAAAAATGCGTGTTTTCGAAAATTGCATTTTAGGCCCGGAGAAAAGTTCATTTTGTTCGGCTCATTTTTAGGAGTCGGGGAAAATTTACTTTAGAATTTTTGGAGCCCGTTTAGATTTTCTTTTCTGTGTTTTTTTCTGCGCGCGAAACCGATTTAAAAAAAAGAATCCAGCAGGCCAGCCGGGCCAAGGCCCAGCCAGCCGGCCAGGCCCTAGCCTCCCCGTCGCGCGCGCCAGCGCTAGGCAGGCGCCAGCCGCCGCCTCCACTACCGATTCCCAGGAGGAATCCTTCTAGGCCGAATCCTAGTAGGATTCTTAGCCCCCTTTCCTTTGTTTCGTTTTCCTTTTCCTACTCTATTTCTTGTCCCCTACCCCAAGTAATCTCTCCCCTCACCAATATAAATACCCCCATAGACCCCCCCTCTCCTCACACCAAAAACCCAAACCCCCTCTCCTCCCCAAGCCGCGCCCCACCCCGCGCCCCTCACCCGCCGCCGCCGCCCCTATAGCGCCGCCGCCGCCGCCCTAGCACGCCGCCGTCGCCACCGTTCGCCCGCCTCGCCGGAGGTAGCCCCGCGCCTCTCTTTTTCTTCCCCGCGGTTCGGTTCTTTTAAAAGAAACCGTTCCGGTTTTCTTTTCCGGTTTTTCTCTCCGATTCTTCGTTTCAGTTTCTTTTCCGAAACCCTAGATCGGTTTTCCGTTTTCTTTTTCGGTTTCTTTTCTGAAAACCCTAGATCGGTTTTCATTCTTCTTTCGGACCGTTCGTTTCAACGAACGTGATCACCGATTCTTCCCCGGTTAACGATGTCCGTTCGTTTAACCGTTCTTCGTTTTCTTTCTTGTCGGATTTATTCCGCGTCTTTTCCGCGATCGCGATCTCAGATCCGATCTTCGTTCTAGTCTTTTTTCTCGCCCGTTTATCGGAATCAGGTGATTCAAACGCCCGGAGTTTCGTTTCGAAACCGCCGTTCCGTCTAATCAACTTAAACAAGTTTTTGCCCCGGTAAAATTTGACCTAGATTCAACTTGCTAGAACCGAGTTGTTTTCTTCCGCCGTTTGTTTTCCGTTTCTTTGTTCGGTTCGTTCTTTCTTTGCAACCGGAGTTCTTAAGTTGAACTATCTGGTTTGTTCTCTTGTTCGAGTTTTACTTGTGCTTTAGATGAGTACTTATTGTGTGGTTACTATTGTTTGCTTACGATAGATTGACCGGAGTGTGACGAGTAGATCTATTAAGAGTTTTAGGTGCGAATCATCTTCATCTACATTGCAGGCAAGTTCACACTTTGATCATACCTTTTCTGCAACCCAGTTTTATTGCATTAGATCAATCCTCACACATTGCATGAATAGGATCTAATTAAATTGTGGGATGGGAAGTAGATGAGGTAGTACCTATTACCTGTTTATTATGAAAACTTTGGGAGTTACTTCTATGTTTGCTTATTATGCCATGCTATGCTAGTAGACGTGGATTGGGTGAGTGATATCCATGACAGATGTGAGTTGATAATTTTAATGGTTTATCTAAGGTGGCAACTTAAACACACATCTGGGTGGATTGAGGCACCTGATGTCTATCAGGACTTGCCTGTTTTTTTTCGGACCGCCACCCAGGCTCAAAGGGATCATAAGATCTTTCATGCTAGAAACTTCCGTGTGCAGCCACAAGCCATTATGGGCTCTGGCATAGTTGACTAAGTTGTGCGAACTCTTACAGTGGTGGACTAGCAGATGTAGGGGATGTAGGTGTACCGGTCTACCCAATCGTAAGGTGCTAGTGCTTCTGAAAGGCTATGTCTCGGTCATCCGTTTCTCAAACACCTTGTAGTGCGAGAAATCCAACGGAGGCGATCGAGTCTTGTGGGGAAAAGTGCGCAAACCTCTGCAGAGTGTACAAACTAATCATGATTAGCCGTGTCCCCGGTTATGGACAACTTGAGTATCTAGTACTTGAATATCATGTGAATCTCAACATGTTACTCTAATTAATGTTGTTGGGTTTTAATTGTTACTTAATTGGGATTGAGAATGCTGTCAACCATTCTCAATGTTCAACAACCACCATGATAGTTAAATAAATTTATTCCTTTGCAGTAGGGAAAAATTGGCTTTACGCAAAAACCTTATAACCATAGAGCTTTTCCACCAGCCATATATGCATATAGTGATAGCCATTGTTCATCATTTTCTCTATGGTGTGAATTTGCCAGTACATTCAATGTACTGACCCGTTTCGGGCTGCAACGTCTCATGTTGCAGGTTTCTTATGACGAGTAAGTGATACGTTAGGGTTACGATTTCTACACTCAACTTTGCCGCTGGTGTTGATGGGAACCCACAACCTTGTTGCTTCCGCTATTTGGATTGAGGTAATAGTATTTACGTTACTTTATACATGTGATTTACCTCTGTTATAAATCCTTCGAGTACTGTGTGTGTCAGCATACCGATCCAGGGATGACACCTAAGCACAGAGACTTGATCCATTCGGGTCGGGTCGCTACAATGATGGTTTGGGTAGGGAACGTCCCACCTTCGGGGACGAAACGATATCCATTGCCTCTTATTGCTTCCAAAATTTTTCTCGTGTCAACATAGAACAACAAGAGTGTTGTGGCAATTTTTGTGATTTTTCGGGGTTCGTTTGGACATTTTTATGCATTAACTGAGTTTTTAATGCATTTATGTCCATAATTCAAATTGGAACTACATGCACATGCTCCATTGCATATAAATTGGTTGAAAAATCAAATCTATGTCCTTGGGTGCATGCTTAGGTCCCATGCAAGAAATGGGAATGAATTTCAATCACTAGGGCACCGTTGATTGCTGGCAAAACATTGAGATGCCTGGTTTTTGAATTCTAGTAAATACAAAACTCGTCTGAAATTCATGAAACTTGGCATGCTACCAAGGAGCAGCATCAACATGTCGTGGTAAATTTTTTATCCCATTTGGGGCAGGTTTGGGTATATGCTTCTCACAAACGAGAGCTTCTCACAACAAGCATGATGGTTTCGGTAGGGAACGTCCCACCTTTGGGTACAAAACGATATCCATTGCCTCTTATTGCTTCCAAATTTTTTACCGTGTCAACATAGAACAACAGGAGTGTTGTGTCATTTTCGTGATTTTTCGGGGTTCGTTTGGAGATTTTTATGCATTAACTGAGTTTTCAATGCATTTATGTGCATAATTCAAATTTGAACTACATGTACATGCTCCACCGCATATAAATTGGTTGAAAAAAATCAAATATGTGTCCTTGGGTTCATGCTTAGGTCCCATGCAAGAAATGGGAATGAATTTCAAACACTAGGGCACCGTTGATTGCCGGCAAAACATTGAGATGCCTGGTTTTTAAATTCTAGTAAATCCAAAACTCATCTGAAATTCATGAAACTTGGCATGCTATCATGGAGCGGCATCAACATGCCGTGGTAATTTTTTTGTCCCATTTGGGGAAGGTTTGGGTATATGCTTCTCACAAACCAGAGCTTCTCACAACAAGCATGATGGTTTGGATAGGGAACGTCCCACGTTTGGGGACGAAACGATATCCATTGCCTCTTATTGCTTCCAATTTTTTTTCTCTTGTCAACATAGAACAACAGGAGTGTTGTGTCAATTTTTGTGATTTTTTGGGGTTCGTTTGGACATTTTTATGCATTAAGTGAGTTTTCAATGCATTTATGTGCATAATTCAAATTTGAACTACATGCACATGCTCCAGTGCGTATAAATTGGTTGATAAATCAAATATGTGTCCTTGGGTGCATGCTTAGGTCCCATGCAAGAAATGG
Organism: Triticum urartu; assembly: GCF_056163025.1. NCBI lineage: Eukaryota > Viridiplantae > Streptophyta > Magnoliopsida > Poales > Poaceae > Triticum > Triticum urartu. The sequence goes on from NC_141874.1 coordinate 405,002,549, forward strand.
GAATGAATTTCAAACACCAGGGCACCGTTGATTACCGGCAAAACATTGAGATGCCTGGTTCTTAAATTCTAGTAAATCCAAAACTCGTCTGAAATTCATGAAACTTGGCATGCTTTCATGGAGCGGCATCAACATGCCGTGGTAAAATTTTTGTCCTATTTGGGGCAGGTTTGGGTATATGCTTCTCACAAACCAGAGCTTCTCATAACAAGCTTGATGGTTTCGGTAGGGAACGTCCCACCTTTGGGGACGAAACGATATCCATTGCTCCTATTGCTTCCAAATTTTTTCTCGTGTCAACATAGAACAACAGGAGTGTTGTGTCAATTTTTTTTGATTTTTCAGGGTTCGTTTGGACATTTTTTATGCATTAACTGAGTTTTCAATGCATTTATATGCATAATTCTAATTTGAACTACATGCACATGCTCCAGTGCATATAAATTGGTTGAAAAATCAAATCTGTGTCCTTGGGTGTATGCTTAGGTCCCATGCAAGAAATGGGAATGAATTTCAAACACCAGGTCACTGTTGATTGCTGGTAAAACATTGAGATGCCTAGTTTTTAAATTCTAGTGAATCCAAAACTCGTCTGAAATTCATGAAACTTGGCATGCTATCATGGAATGGCACCCGACATGATGTGGTATTTTTCGTGTCCATTTTGAGAGAAGGCGCACTCGAATAATGACAACCAAGAAACGCATTTTGAAAAAATAGCTGCCACTTTAATATCTCAAATGTTTGTATAAGACAAACCACGTGTCTTGGTTTTAATGGCTGTAGGAGGTGCCGTGCGGACAGCTGCTTGACCTTGACTGAACGGGAGGCGTGCGAGCATAGTCCAATGCGCAGGCTGACCGAGAGGAGTGCAAGCTGTCCTCGAATGCGCAGGCTCACTGGGAAGCATGCGAGTTGTACGCTGTGCAAGCTCAGTGGGAAGCGAGCCCTTTGACTTCCATGGCCGCCCGCCTTCTTCTCCGTGCACGCGCCCCCCTCAGCTGCATGGGACACCGCCGTTGAACGCTACCTCTCAGCGCCGCCAGCTGCCGTCCTCCCGCCCCATGCCCGTTGACCCCAGGACGACATGATGCAAAGTGAGAGCAGGATGTCTGCATCTCTTCAATGCAAATGGTTCTTTTGGATGACCCGTGTGCAACCACTTACAAACAATTTAGTGCGATTTGCATCTAACATATTAGGCATGTTACCATTTGTCAAACTGGAAAGATTGACATTTGTTGATCTAGCAACATTGCCATTTGTCAACCTTGTAAGACTGCGATTTGTCAAAATATGAAGCTAAAAATCACTAGCAGTATCTAATTTTTGCAACTAAAATTTAGTAATTAAGCATAGATTTCATTCATAGATTAAGCATTCGTTCTTAATTTATACAAACAGTTCAACTCGACAGCTGAACCGACCAAACTTTTCCCCAATTGTTGCCAACCACGTACTGAAATAGCTAGTTCAACTATATATACTAGCTAATTTTAAGTACGTTGTACAGTTCCACCACATCTATAGCCAGATGAACTAAACAAAATAGCCCCTAAATACTACTACTGCGAAGGGGCTTTGTACTACTTCTGGCAGCCTCTCCTCTGTCGAGCACGCTCAATAAGAGGCGGCGGAGGAGGAGCCTACCGACGAGCTGGGCAACTGCAATACAGTGCCTGCCACTGTTGCAGCTTCAGCGACGCTCACCTCGAACGCCCGACGACCCCTCTCGAAGCGGTGGTTCTCCTCGTAGATCTCCCGGTTCCTCGCCTCTGAGGTGGCGTCTGCTGCGGCCACGGCGGCGGTAAGGCTCTTTGCATGCTCGATGAGGCGCTCCTCCTCCCGCAGGAACTCGGTGTAGCGTGCAAGGTCGCTGACGCATGTGCGGGCATCCACCTCCGCCTCCCGCCTTCGGGCGGCGGTGGTGGAGCGGGTGATGACCCCGACGGTCGACGGTGGGCTGGCGACCATGGGGGACGACTACGGGGTGGTAGCCACGACCACCACCTCCCGCCTTTGCGCCGCGGTGGCCGAGCGGGTGATGGCCACGGTGTCCGGCGGTGGGGTGGCGGCCACGACGGCCACCTGCTGCCTTTGGGCCACGGCGGCGGAGCGGACGGTGGCCCTGGCCTTCGATGGTGGTGTGGCGGCAACGGTGGCCGGCAACAGCTGCCGACGGGCAGCGACGACAGAGAGTGTGGTGGGTGTTCCACGCACACCCAACAGGGACACCACACGCACTACACTACGCGGGGACTGCGTCACCGCCGCGGTGTAGCCTCCCAGCTGGAGCTGTCCTCTGATAACAGCGGAGTGGATGAGCGTCAACGACGGACTGGTGCCATTGGCGATCGTGGGAGAAGCAGACGAGATAAGCTACAGGAAGGGAGTGGAAAATGCGACGCATGACTCGCCGGCCGTGAGGGTTTTTATAGCAGGCTGGTAAGCATTGGGATTTTGGGGGATTTCACCGAGTCGGGCGGGAAGCTTGCACGGGAACCTGCGAGGTTGTGCGGGACTGGGCTCACCGACGATTCATTGGCGCCACCGCTTGGCCAAAAGAACGCCCCCGCGCGATGCGCAAGCTTGTGTTGTAAGCCGTATGCGACAGCGGGGTGACAAGGCATGCGAGAGGAGGACGAAAGGCCACGTACACATACGGTTAATAAAAAAACGTTTGCGATTTAATAACCTACTATACCCCCGTCCTGGTTTATAACTATGATTTAACTAATAAAATACAAATGCATGTCGCCAAAGATTATATAGTTGGATTCATATTTGAACATAGTTTCCAATTGTACAATTTTTATAACATGCATTAACATTTTGTTGGTTAAATTTGAGGGAAAAGTATGGCACAGAATATAAAGGGGACTATAGACTAGATGGAGGTGGTAGCACACGACCGCTCTCTACGCAGCGACGCAACTGTCGGCCGGCTTGTAGGCGACCATTTCCTGCGTGTTCAACTGCTCTATGCGTGTGGTTGCTTGCGGTTTAGGAGGCCGCGGCGCGCTCTGCTTGCATCCCGCCGCGTGCCCTATGCTCTCGCGTCCCTCCGGGTGCTCTGCCCACGTCCCTCCACGCGCGCTGCCAGTGTTTGGGGACGACGCACGATCACGAACGTTCGTGTGCATGCGGTTGCGCTGGGCGCGGCGCGATGATGTAGTTACCCGCTGCAAAAGCTGCCATGCGGACGTGCCGAGAATCCACGCTGCCTGGCCCCCTTTTATTCCTGCGGCCATTTACCTTCATCTCTTGTCCCACACGACATAATAAGCACACCCATGAGGACACATACAGAGAGGACATCCAGCGGTTCCAATGGCGCTCCCCGTGGCTCCAATGGCGCTCCCAGCGGTGGACGATGACAACGGCGGGCAGTTCACCATGGAACACGTCGTGGACACCCACGTGAGGGGGAAGGCTCTCTCGGTGGTGTACACGAATGATCTGGTCTCGGTGGAGAGCTCCATCCAAACTATGGAGCAGTTCCTTGCCGAGGACAAGTACCAAGTGGTCGACTTCGACCTCGAGTACACCATGGGTCGTGCCGGGCACGATCATAAGGTTGTCGTCGCCCAGTTGTGCGTGTGACATGACGTCCTCGACTCCTCATCTACCACTACCACCTGGCAACAACGCCTTGCGAGCGTTTCTCCAGGTTTATCAACAGCTCCGACTAAAGTTTCACTGCGGTCGACACCACCAACGATCTAAAAGTGCTCAAGGTTTCGTGCTTGAAATGCCCGAATCTTGTCAACAACCAAAGCCACTAAAAGGTTTGGGGCAGCGACAAAAACAAACTGAACTCCCTAGTTGACCTCGCCTCGACCATCATCGACCCCTACTACATGAAGATGAAGAATGAGAGCAATAAGGACAGGAACGCCTGGCACAGTGTGTGGCATAAGAGACTGGATGAACAACATGTCAAGTACATGGCCATGGACGCGTACACAAGCTACGTGATGTATAGGTGGATCATTGACATGAGGAACTATCTTCTTCCTAACCCAGACGAGGGATCGAGCCACATAGCAGTGGCGGGAGCATCACAAGAAGTAGATGACTAGACGATTGTTTCTCCTACTTTAGAATGCACGCAATTGTTTATTGAGGTGTGTGCGAATGATCTGTATAGTCACTTATGTAATTGGATGTTTATTTTAGTTATATATACATGTTATTCCACTGTAGATAGAGCAAATCACATGACTTATTAGCAGCAATCGTCTGTGTTATTATCGGTCTTCGCACACATTTCTGATTACAAACCTATTTGCCGCGTATCACACACATCTTGTTCAGTTGAACCGTTTCCATTGTGTTGCCTAATCACACACAGTTCATCCTAGTGAACCGTATGATATATATCACACACATCTTGTTCAGTTGAACCGTTTCTTTTGTTCCTCCTCATCCCAAACATTTAATTGAACTGAACCGTATGCCCTTCATTGCACACGCAACTAAAATCTGAACCTTGTTTGATGCATCCGTCATCGCAAATGTTTTGCACCTTTTTTGATGGTTTTTTACACCCCCATTTGCAATAAAGGCATCACACATAGTTTCTTCGAAGGGTCTCTGATTGTAGTGTCGCGTTTGGACCATCCTGCAGTAGTGATATAAGAAGACTGGCAACGTCAACAAAGGTGTATTTGATATACATGTTATTGAAGTGTACCTTACTAGTGCTCGTAGTAGCGCCTAGGTATTTATACTGGTTCGGTTGCTAATATTTGTAACTCGGAGCAGGAGCTATGGAATAAATGAAGACTGGCTAAGGACGAGGTGACGATGCGTGTCAGAAATGGTTTCAAGGTTGATGTGATCACCGTCAGCACACTACCTCTACATCTACCTTCGGGATTAGTTTTAAACCTAAACAAGTTTTATTTGGTGCCTGCGTTGAGCATGAACATTATATCTGGATCTTGTTTATTGCGAGACGGTTATTCATTTAAGTCAGAGACTAATGGTTGTTTTATTTATATTAGTAATATCTTTTATGGTCATGCACCCCTTGTGAATGGTTTATTCTTGTTGAATCTAGAGCGTAGTGATACACATATTCATAATATTGATGCCAAAAGATGCAAAGTTAATAATGATAGTACCACATTATTGTGTCACTATCGCTTAGGTCATATTGGTGTAAAGCGCACGAAGAAACTCCATGCTGATGAACCTTTGGAATCTCTTGATTATGAATCATTTGAGACATGTGAACCATGCCTCATGGGCAAGATGACTAAAACTCCGTTCTCTGGCACAATGGAGCGAGCTAGTGAGTTATTGAAAATAATACATACCGATGTATGCGGTCCGATGAGTGTTGAAGCACGTGGTGGATATCATTATTTTCTTACCTTCACAGATGATTTGAGTAGATATGGGTATATTTACTTAATGAAACACAAGTCTGAAACATTTGAGAAGTTCAAGGAATTTCATAGTGAAGTGGAGAATCATTGTAACAAGAAAATAAAGTTTATATGATATGATTATGGAGGTGAATATTTGAGTTACGAGTTTGGCATGCATTTAAGACAATGTGGAATTGTTTCACAGCTGACGCCATGATACGTCTCCAACGTATCTATAATTTTTGATTGTTCCATGCTATTATATTACTCGTTTTGGATGTTTATGGGCTTTATTATACACTTTTATATTATTTTTGGGACTAACCTATTAACCGGAGGCCCAACCCAAATGCTGTTTTATTGCCTATTTTAGTGTTTCGAAGAAAAGGAATATCAAATGGAGTCCAAACGGAATGAAACCTTCGGGAGAGTTATTTTTGGAATGGGAGCAATCCAGGAGACTTGGAGTAGTCGTCAGGGAAGCTTCTAGGAAGCCACGAGGCAGGGAGGCGCGCCCTACGCCCTGGGCGCGTGATACGTCTCCAACGTATCTATAATTTTTGATTGCTCCATGCTATATTATCTACTGTTTTGGACTATATTGGGCTTTATTTTCCACTTTTATATTATTTTTGGGACTAATCTATTAACCGGAGGCCCAGCCCAGAATTGCTGTTTTTTGCCCTATTTTAGTGTTTCGGAGAAACAGAATATCAAACGGAGTCCAAACGGAATAAAACCTTCGGGAACGTGATTTTCTCACCAAACGTGATCCAGGAGACTTGGACCCTACGCCAAGGAACAAAAGAGGCGGGCACGAGGGTGGGGGGCGCCCCCCCTAGGGCGCACCCCCTGCCTCGTGGGCCCCTCGGTGCTCCACCAACGTACTCCTTCCTCCTATATATACCTACGTACCCCTAAACGATCAGAACAAGAGCCAAAAACCTAATTCCACCGCCGCAACTTTCTGTATCCATGAGATCCCATCTTGGGGCCTATTCCGGAGCTCCGCCGGAGGAAGGCCTTCATCATGGAGGGCTTCTACATCATCCTAGCCCCTCCGATGAAGTGTGAGTAGTTTACCTCAGACCTTCGGGTCCATATTTAGTAGCTAGATGGCTTCTTCTCTCTTTTTGGATCTCAATACAAAGTTCTCCCCCTCTCTTGTGGAGATCTATTCGATGTAATCTTCTTTTTGCGTTGTGTTTGTTGAGACCGATGAATTGTGGGTTTATGATCAAGTCTATCTATGAATAATATTTGAATCTTCTCTGAATTCTTTTATGTATGATCGGTTATCTTTGCAAGTCTCTTCGAATTATCCATTTGGTTTGGCCAACTAGATTGGTAGTTCTTGCCATGGGAGAAGTGCTTAGCTTTGGGTTCGATCTTGCGGTGTCCTTTCCCAGTGACAGAAGGGGCAGCAAGGCACGTATTGCATCATTGCCATAGAGGATAACAAGATGGGGTTTATTTCATATTGCATGAATTTATCTCCCTACATCATGTCATCTTGCTTAAAGCGTTACTCTGTTTTTAAGTTAATACTCTAGATGCATGCTGGATAGCGGTCGATGAGTGGAGTAATAGTAGTAGATGTAGAATCATTCTGGTCTACTTGTCACGGACGGGATGCCTATATACATGATCATACCTAGATATTCTCATAACTATGCTCAATTCTGTCAATTGCTCAATAGTAATTTGTTCACCCACCGTAGAATACTTATGCTCTTGAGAGAAGCCACTAGTGAAACCTATGGCCCCCGGGTCTATTCTCATCATACCAATCTCCATCACTTTAATCTTGCTTTGTTTTTACTTTGCCTTTACTTTTCACTTTGCATCTTTATACCAAAAATACCAAAAATATTATATCTATCAGATCTCACTCTCGTAAGTGACCGTGAAGGGATTGACAACCCCTAATCGCATTGGTTGCAAGTCACTATCGTTTTGTGCAGGTACGAGGGACTTGAGCGTGGCCTCCTACTGGATTGATACCTTGGTTCTCAAAAACCGAGGGAAATACTTACGCTACTCTGCTGCATCATCCTTTCCTCTTCGGGGAAATCCAACGCAAACTCAAGAGGTAGCAAGAAGAATTTCTGGCGCCATTGCCAGGGAGTCTACACAAAAAGTCAACATACCAAGTACCCATCACAATCCCTATCTCTCGCATTACATTATTTGCCATTTGCCTTTCGTTTTCCTCTCCCCCACTTCACCCTTGCCGTTTTATTCGCCCTCTCTCTCTCCCTCTATCCTCCCTCTCTATTCGCCTCTTTTCCCTCGCTATCAAAAAGAGTTGGGGGTTCTCTCCCAAGTTCTAGTGCTTTAGACAATCCTTCTATCTTATCTAAACTCATAAATCGGAATGCTATAGAACAACTTGCCGGAGTTATCAATGAGAACTTTAGTAATTTTGATGAAGATGATTCTGGAATTTTTCGTTATTGACTTGATGAATCTTTGAAAGATGTTTGGGATAGGCTGTTAAGGATCCGGGCTAGCTATGTACCTCAATATCAAATTGAGGTCTACTTAAAAAGCTTTTATGTTGGGCTACCCGCTTCGTTCAAACAAGTTTTAGTTTCTATTTTCGAGGGGGGTTTTCTTGAAGGGGACCCCATAGATACCTATGAAAGAATGGAAACTATATTTGGGCACCCCATCAATGAAAAAACTGAAATCACATCTCTCTTGCTTTCTTACCAAAACGAATCTATTAAAGAGATAAAAGCTAGCCTAGATGCCGATTTCCACAACATTCTTAATCTTTCTTCTACTATTAATGGACATGTACTCTGTCAAAATAGAAAGATTAATTCCATAGATAACAAGTTTGCTCTCTTTTTCTCTAAAAACAAAGATGGCAATACCTAGATCTATCCTCGCTTTTTATGCCTAGCTAGGGGCGTTAAACGATAGCGCTTGTTGGGAGGCAACCCAATTTTATTTTTATTCCTTGCTTTTTGCTCCTTTTTAGTAATAAATAAATTACCTAGCCTCTGTTTTGGTTGTGTTTTTTGTGTTTAATTAGTGTTTGTGCCAAGTAGAACCGTTGTGAAGACTTGGGGAAAGTCTTGTTGAACTTGCTGTAAAAAACAGAAACTTTAGCGCTCACGAGAACTGCTGTCATTTTTATTTTAAGAGTGATATTTAGTTAATTATTTTTGCATATGATTAATAGATAAATTCCTCACGTCCATAAATTTATTTTAGAATTTTGGGGTTCCAGATCTTGCGCTAGCTACAGATTACTATAGACTGTTCTGTTTTTGACAGATTCTGTTTTTCGTGTGTTGTTTGCTTATTTTGATGAATCTATGGCTAGTAAAATAGTTTATAATCCATAGAGAAGTTGGAATACATTAGGTTTAACACCAATATAAATAAATAATGAATTCATTACAGTACCTTGAAGTGGTCTTTTGTTTTCTTTCGCTAACGGAGCTCATGAGTTTTCTACTTTAAGTTTTGTGTTGTGAAGTTCTCAAGTTTTGGGTGAATTCTTTTGATGGATTATGGAACAAGGAGTGGCAAGAGACTAAGCTTGGGGATGCCCATGGCACTCCCAATGTAATCCAAGGACACCAAAAAGTCGAAGCTTGGGGATGCCCCGGGAGGCATCCCCTCTTTCGTCCACTTCCATCGGTAATTTACTTGGAGCTATATTTTTATTCACCAACATGATATGTGTTTTGCTTGGAGCGTCTTGTATTATTTGTGTCTTTGTCTCTGAGTATGCCACAATCATCCTTGCTGTACACACCTTTTGAGAGAGCCATACATGAATTAAAATTTGATAGAATACTCTATGTGCTTCACTTATATCTTTTGAGCTAAGTAGTTTTGCTCTATGTGCTTCACTTATATCTTTTGAGCGTTATAATTTTGCTCTATGTGCTTCACTTAGATCTTTTAGAGCACGGTGGTGGATTTGTTTTAAAGAAACTATTGATCTCTCATGCTTCACTTAAATTATTTTGAGAGTCTTAATAGCATGGTAATTTGCTTAATAATAATATGCTTGGTATTCAAGATTTGTGAAACTTTCTTTTGAGTATGTTGAATACTAAGAAAAGATTGAAGCATGATAGTTGTTTTGAGATATGAAGGTGATAATATTAAAGTCATGCTAGTTGAGTAGTTGTGAATTTAAAGAATACTTGTGTTAAAGTTTGTGATTCCCGTAGCATGCACGTATGGTGAACCGTTATGTGATGAAGTCAGAGCATGATTTATTTATTGACTGTCTTCCTTATGAGTGGTGGTCGGGGATGAGCGATGGTCTTTTCCTACCAATCTATCCCCCTAGGAGCATGCGCGTAATACTTTGCTTTGATAACTTCTAGATTTTTGCAATAAGTATATGAGTTCTTTATGACTAATGTTGAGTCCATGGATTATACGCACTCTCACCCTTCCACCTTTGCTAGCCTCTCTAATACCGCGCACCTTTCGCCGGTATCATACACCTACCATATACCTTCCTCAAAACAGCCACCATACCTACCTATTATGGCATTTCCATAGCCATTCCGAGATATATTGCCATGCAACTTTCCACCATCTAGTTCATCATGACACATTCATCATTGTCATATTGCTTAGCATGATCATGTAGTTGACATAGTATTTGTGGCAAAGCCACCGTTCATAATTTCTTCATACTTGTCACTCTTGATTCATTGCATATCCCGGTACACCGCCGGAGGCATCCATATAGAGTCATACTTTGTTTTAGAATCGAGTTGTAATCATTGAGTTGTAAATAAATAAAAGTGTGATGATCATCATTTAATAGAGCATTGTCCCAATAAAAGAGAAAGGCCAAAGAAAAAAAAGAGAAGGCCCCCAAAAAAGAAAATAAATAAAAAGGGGCAATGCTACTATCCTTTTACCACACTTGTGCTTCAAAGTAGCACCATGATCTTCATAGTAGAGAGTCTCTCATGTTATCACTTTCATATACTAGTGGGAATTTTACATTATAGAACTTGGCTTGTATATTCCAATGATGGGCTTCCTCAAATTGCCCTAGGTCTTCGTGAGCAAGCAAGTTGGATGCACACCCACTTAGTTTCTTTTTGAGCTTTCTTACATTTATAGCTCTAGTGCATCCGTTGCATGGCAATCCCTACTCACTCACATTGATATCTATTGATGGGCATCTCCATAGCCCGTTGATACGCCTAATTGATGTGAGACTATCTTCCCCTCCTTTTTGTCTTCTCCACAACCACCATTCTATTCCACCTATAGTGCTATATCCATGGCTCACACTCATGTATTGTGTGAAGATTGAAAAAGTTTTGAAAAAGTTAGAGTATGAAACAATTACTTGGCCTGTCATCGGGGTTGTGCATGATTTAAATACTTTGTGTGGTGAAGATGGAGCATATCCAGACTATATGATTTTGTAGGGATAACTTTGTTTGGCCATGTTATTTTGAGAAGACATAATTGCTTTGTTAGTATGCTTGAAGTATTATTATTTTTATGTCAATATAAACTTTTGTCTTGAATCTTTCTAATCTGAATATTCATATCACAATTAAGAAGATTTGCATTGAAATTATGCCAAGTAGCACTCCGCATCAAAAATTCTCTTTTTATCATTTACCTACTCGAGGACGAGGAGGAATTAAGCTTTGGGATGCCTGATACGTCTCAAACGTATCTATAATTTTTGATTGCTCCATGCTATATTATCTACTGTTTTGGACTATATTGGGCTTTATTTCCCACTATTATATTATTTTGGGACTAACCTATTAACCGGAGACCCAGCCCAGAATTGCTGTTTTTTGCCTATTTCAGTGTTTCGTAGAAACAGAATATCAAACGGAGTCCAAACGGAATAAGACCTTCGGGAACGTGATTTTCTCACCGAACATGATCCAGGAGACTTGGACCCTATGCCAAGGAACAAAAGAGGCGGTCATGAGGGTGGGGGGCGCCCCCCCTAGGGCGTGCCCCCCTGCCTCGTGGGCCCCTCGGTGCTCCACCAATGTACTCCTTCCTCCTATATATACCTACGTACCCCCAAACGATCAGAACAGGAGACAAAAACCTAATTCCACCGCCGCAACTTTCTGTATCCACGAGATCCCATCTTGGGGCCTGTTCCGGAGCTCCGCCGGAGGAAGGCCATCATCACGGAGGGCTTCTACATCATCCTAGCCCCTCCGATGAAGTGTGAGTAGTTTACCTCAGACCTTCGGGTCCATAGTTAGTAGCTAGATGGCTTCTTCTCTCTTTTTGGATCTCAATACAAAGTTCTCCCCCTCTCTTGTGGAGATCTATTCGATGTAATCTTCTTTTTGCGGTGTGTTTGTTGAGACCAATGAATTGTGGGTTTATGATCAAGTCTATCTATGAATAATATTTGAATCTTCTCTGAATTCTTTTATGTATGATTGGTTATCTTTGCAAGTCTCTTCGAATTATCCGTTTGGTTTGGCCAACTAGATTGGTAGTTCTTGCCATGGGAGAAGTGCTTAGCTTTGGGTTCGATCTTGCGGTGTCCTTTCCCAGTGACAGAAGGGGCAGCAAGGCACGTAGTGCATCGTTGCCATCGAGGATAACAAGATGGGGTTTATTTCATATTGCATGAATTTATCTCCCTACATCATGTCATCTTGCTTAAAGCGTTACTCTGTTTTTAACTTAATATTCTAGATGCATGCTGGATAGCGGTCGATGAGTGGAGTAATAGTAGTAGATGCAGAATCGTTTCGGTCTACTTGTCACGGACGCGATGCCTATATACATGATCATACCTAGATATTCTCATAACTATGCTCAATTCTGTCAATTGCTCAATAGTAATTTGTTCACCCACCATAGAATACTTATGCTCTTGAGAGAAGCCACTAGTGAAACCTATGGCCCCCGGGTCTATTCTCATCATATCAATCTCCATCACTTTAATCTTGCTTTGTTTTTACTTTGCCTTTACTTTTCACTTTGCATCTTTATAACAAAAATACCAAAAATATTATATCTATCAGATCTCACTCTCGTAAGTGACCGTGAAGGGATTGACAACCCCTAATCGCATTGGTTGCAAGTCACTATCGTTTTGTGCAGGTACGAGGGACTTGAGCGTGGCCTCCTACTGGACTGATACCTTGGTTCTCAAAAACTGAGGGAAATACTTACGCTACTCTGCTGCATCATCCTTTCCTCTTCGGGGAAATCCAATGCAAGCTCAAGAGGTAGCAGCACCCCCCACCCTCATGGGCCCCTCGTGGCTCCCCTGACCGACTTCTCTCGCCTATATATGTCCATATACCCTAAAAACATCGAGGAGCAGAATAGATCGGGAGTTCCGCTGCCGCAAGCCTCTGTAGCCACCAAAAACCAATCGGGACCCTATTTCGGCACCCTACCGGAGGGGAATCCCTCTCCGGTGGCCATCTTTATCATCCCGGAGCTCTCCATGATGAGGAGGGAGTAGTTCTCCCTCGTGGCTGAGGGTATGTACCAGTAGCTATGTGTTTGATCTCTCTCTCTCTCTCTCTCTCTCTCGTGTTCTTGAGGTGGCACGATCTTGATGTATCGCGAGCTTTGCTATTATAGTTGGATCTTATGATGTTTCTCCCCCTCTACTCTCTTGTGATGAACTGAGTTTTCCCTTTGAAGATATCTTATCGGATTGAGTCTTTAAGGATTTTAGAACACTTGATGTATTTCTTGCATGTGCTTATCTGTGGTGACAATGGGATATCAGGTGATCCACTTGATGTATGTTTTGGTGATCAACTTGCGAGTTCCGTGACCTCGTGAACTTATGCATAGGGGTTGGCACACATTTTCGTCTTGACTCTCCGGTAGAAACTTTGGGGCACTCTTTGAAGTTCTTTGTGTTGGTTGAATAGATGAATCTGAGATTGTGTGATGCATATCGTATAATCATACCCACAGATACTTGAGGTGACATTGGAGTATCTAGGTGACATTAGGGTTTTGGTTGATTTGTGTCTTAAGGTGTTATTCTAGTACGAACTCTAGGATAGATTGAACGGAAAGAATAGCTTCGTGTTATTTTACTACGGACTATTGAATAGATCGATCAGAAAGGATAACTTTGAGGTGGTTTCGTACCCTACCATAATCTCTTCGTTTGTTCTCCGCTATTAGTGACTTTGGAGTGACTCTTTGTTGCATGTTGAGGGATAGTTATATGATCCAATTATGTTATTATTGTTGAGAGAACTTGCACTAGTGAAATTATGAACCCTAGGCCTTGTTTCAACGCATTGCAATACCGTTTGTGCTCACTTTTATCATTAGTTACCTTGCTGTTTTTATATTTCCAGATTACAAAAACCTATACCTATCATCCATATTGCACATGTATTACCATCTCTTCGCCGAACTAGTGCACCTATACAATTTACCATTGTATTGGGTGTGTTGGGGACACAAGAGACTCTTTGTTATTTGGTTGCAGGGTTGTCTGAGAGACCATCTTCATCCTACGCCTCCCACGGATTGATAAACCTTAGGTCATCCACTTGAGGGAAATTTGCTACTGTCCTACAAACCTATGCACTTGGAGGCCCAACAACATCTACAAGAAGAAGGTTGTGTAGTAGACATCACGCCACCTGGAACACCACAACGTAATCGTGTATCCGAACGTCGTAATCGTACTCTATTGGATATGATGTGTTCTATGATGTCTCTTACCAATTTTCCACTATCGTTTCGGGTTATGCATTAGAGACAGCTGCATTCACTTTAAAATAGGGCATCATCTAAATCCGTTGAGACAACACCGTATGAGTTGTGGTTTGGCAAGAAACCTAAGCTGTCATTTCTTAAAGTTTGGGGATGCGACGCTTATGTCAAGAGGCTTTAGCCTGATAAGCTCGAATTCAAAGCGGAGAAGTGTGTCTTCATAGGATACCTAAAGAGACCATTAGATATACCTTCTACCACAGATCCGAGGGCAAGATCTTTGTTTCCAAGAATGGGTCCTTTCTAGAGAAGGAGTTTCTCTCGAAAGAAGTGAGTGGGAGGAAAGTAGAACTTGATGAGGTAATTGTACCTTCTCTCGAATTGGAAGGTAGCACATCACAGAAAGAAGTTCCCATGATGCCTACACCAACCGAAGAGGAAGCTAATGATGATGATCATGAAACTTCGGATCAAGTTACTACTGAACTTTGTAGGTCGACTAGGGTACGTTCTGCACCAGAGTGGTATGGTAATCCAGTCCTGGAAATCATGTTGTTAGACACTGCTAAACCTACGAACTATGATGAAGCTATGATGAGCCCGAATTTCGACAAATGGCTTCAGGCCATGAAATCCGAGATAGGATCCATGTATGAGAACAAAGCATGGACTTTGGTGGACTTGCCTGATGATTGGCAAGCCATTGAGAATAAATGGATCTTTAAGAAGAAGACATACGCTGATGGTAATGTCACTGTCTATAAAGGTTGACTTTTTGCAAAGGGTTTCTGACAAGTTCAAGGGGTTGACTACGATGAGACTTTCTACTCGTAGCTATGCTTAAGTTTGTTAGAATTATGTTAGCTATCGCCGCATTTTATGACTATGAGATCTGGCAAATGGACGTCAAAACGACATTCCTTAATGGGTTTCTTAAGGAAGAGTTGTACATGATGCAACCAGAAGGTTTGTCGATCCTAAGGATGCTAACAAAGTATGCAAGCTCCAGCGATCCATCTTATTATGGACTAGTGCAAGCATCTCGGAGTTGGAATATTCGCTTTGATGAGGTGATCAAAGCTTTTGGTTTTATACAAACTTAAGGAGAATCTTGTATTTACAATAAAGTGAGTGGGAGCGTTGTAGCATTTCTAATATTACATGTGGATGACATATTGTTTATTGGAAATGATATAGAATTTCTTGAAAGCATAAAAGGATATTTGAACAAGAGCTTTTCAATGAAAGACCTCGGTGAAGTTGCTTACATATTGGGTATCAAAATCTATAGAGATAGATCAAGATGCTTAATAGGACTTCCACAAAGCACATACCTTGAAAAGGTTTTGAAGAAGTTCAAAATGGATCAATCAAAGAAAGGGTCCTTGACTGTATTGCAAGGTGTGAAGTTGAGTAAGACTCAATGCCCAACCACAAGAGAAGAAAGAGAAAGGATGAAAGCCATTCCCTATGCCTCAGCCATATGCTCTATAATGTATGCCATGCTGTGTACCAGACCTGATGTGTGACTTTCCATAAGTCTGGCAGGGAGGTACCAAAGTGATCTAGGAGTAGATCACTGGACAGTGGTAAAGAACAACCTGAAGTACATGAAAAGGACTAAGGACATGTTTCTCGCTTATGTAGGTGATGAAGAGCTTGTCGTAAAGGGCTATGTCAATGCTAGCTTCGACACAGATCTGGATGACTCTATGTCTCATACCAAATATGTATTTATATTGAATGGTGGAGCGGTCAGTTGGTGCAGGTCTACGAAGAGCATTGTGGCGAGATCTACTTTAACATGCCAAATTTTCAATTTAGAATGTTATACATTAGACCATCATTGCATATCATAATTTATTTGCTTTTGGTTTTGATCCTAGAAATTCCACGCAATTCAAGGACCCACGGAGAGAGTTGGGGATTTCGTTATTTTCATATTTGAGTTTTCTCAAATTTTGCGAATAGGATCATTTGATTTTAATTATTTTATCATCAATTATTTCTATTACAAAAATATGAGAGAGGGAATAAAATGACTTTCCCAAAATAAAGAAATATTGAGGATTTAATAATAAAATCAAATAAGATTTTATTTCAGAGTTTTTCGGTATTTTATTTGAATTTAGGGAAAATGTGCGTTTTTCAAAATTGCATTTAGGCCCCAAATAAATGTTCCCCGTGTGCGGCTTGATTTTAGAAGCCCGGGAAAATTTATTTCGGGATTTTTGGAGTCCGTTTAGTATTTCTTTTATTTGTTTTTCTACACGGAATAATTAAAAAAACGCGAACCGACTTTGGGCCGTACCCGAGCGGGACTCCGCCCGGGAGCAGCCTTTAAATAGCCGCAGCCCGAGCCACCCCAGCCCACCAGAGCCGCCGCCAACCCTAACCCTAGCCGCGCCTCGATCCGCACGCCCGACGCCGCCGCCGACCCGCCTTCCGAGGTAAAAAAAAGGGGTCGCGGTTTTATTTTTTTAGTTTCGGTTTTTTTAAATAGATCGGTTTTTCCAGTTTATTTATTTAACGAGCGTTCGTCCGTTCATTCGTTCTAGCGAACGTTCGTCATTTTTTTTTCTCGGATTAAATCCGCGATTTTTTTTATCACGATTCCTGATCCGATTTTCGTTTTAGTATAACTTTTCGCTCGTTTATCGGAATCAGGCGATTCGAGCGCCTGGAGTTTCGTCTCGAAACCCTCTATCAGTTTAACCAACTTAAACAAGTTTTTGCCTCTGTAAAAATTTCCCTAGATCCAGAATAGTAAACGAAGCTTGTTTCTTTTGCCGTTTGACTTTCGTTGCTTCGTTGATTTGTTTCTTTTTGCAAACCGGAGTTCTTAAGTTGAACTTTCTGGTTAGATCTCTTATTTGAGTTTTACCCGTGCATTAGATGAATACTTATTGTATGCTTGTTTGTTCGTTTGCGATAGAATACCCGGAGTGCGCCGCCTGTTACTTCGAATCTCTAGGTTTCGCGGATCATCAACAAGGCAAGTAACACTTTGATCATACCTCCTACTACCCAGTTTTATTGCATTAGATCAATCCTCAAACATTGCATGATTAGGATCTAATTAAATTGTGGGATGGGAAGTAGTTGAGGTAGTACTTATTACCTATTGTACTATCAAACCTTTGGGAGTTACTTCTACGTTTGCCTATTATGCCATGCTATGCTAGTAGACGTGGATTGGGTGAGTGATATCCATGACAGATGTGAGTTTGTTAATTAATGGTTTATCTAAGGTGGCTACTTAAACACACATCTGGGTGGATTGAGGTACCTGGGTATTCCAGGATTGCCTGTTTTTCTTTATGGACCGCCACCCAGGCCCAAAGGAATCATGAGATTTTTCATACTAGAAACTTCCGTGTGCAGCCACAAGCTATTATGGGCTCTAGCATAGTTGATTAAGTCGTGTGAACTCTTACAGGGTAGACTAGCAGATGTAGGGGAAAGTAGGTGTAACGGTCTATCCATCGTAAGGTGCTAGCGCTTCTGAAAGACTA
The DNA here is from genome assembly GCF_056163025.1 of Triticum urartu. NCBI lineage: Eukaryota > Viridiplantae > Streptophyta > Magnoliopsida > Poales > Poaceae > Triticum > Triticum urartu. Next base: position 405,020,136 of record NC_141874.1, read on the forward strand.
TGTCTCGGTCATCCGTCTTCTCAAACACCATGTAGTGCGAGAAACCAAACGGAGGCGATCGAGTCTTGTGGGGAAAAGTGCGCAAACCTCTGCAGAGTGTATAAACTAATGATGGTTAGCCGTGTCCCCGGTTATGGACAGCTTGAGTATCTAGTACTTGGATTATCATGTGAATCTCAACATGTTACTCTAAAAATTAATTTTGTTGGGTTTTGTTTAATGATGATGCTTAATTGGGATTGAGGATGCTGTCAACCATTCTCAATGTTTAACAACTACCATGATAGTTAAATAAATTTATTCCTTTGCAGTAGGGAAAAATTGGCTTTTCGCAAAACTGTAACCATAGAGCTTTCCACCAGCCAAATATGCATATAGTATAGCTGTTTCATTCCATTACTCTCTATGTGTTACTTTGCCAGCATATTCCATGTGCTGACCCGTTTCGGGCTGCAACGTTAATGTTGCAGACTTTTCAGACGACGATTAAGGAGTTTTAGGTCGTGGTTCTATACTCAGTGATGCCGTTGGAGTTGATGGACTCACTTATCTTCCAAGCCTTCCGCTGTTATAGTTATTAGATGGCCTTAAGCCATATTTATTGTAATAAGTTCTCTATTGAGACACTCGATGTAATAAGTGTGTGATTGCTACTCTGTTATAAATCCTCTGAGTACTATGTGGTGTCAGCATTACTGATTCAGGGATGATACCTGAGCACAGAGATCAGACCGTTTGAGGTCTGGTCGCTACAGAGATGGTATCAGAGCACACGCTGACTGTAGGACACGACCACCAAGCTAAAGACCTAGATCACGATTCACTCTCTTCTCTTCTGACCTCTCATCTTTTCTACTCTTTAGGATGGCGGATGCAAGGAACAAGTTCACGCAACTAGATGACGATACACCCTTTGGACGTCACTTGAAGGATGTCACTAGATACCTGAACATAGGAGTACCAAGCTTCACCGGAACCTACAATGCCACTTTACCTGAAGAAGAGCGTTGTATGATTCAAGTTCAAGTTCCAGGAAGGACGTTCATGCCAGTCACTGAGCCCATAGAGTTTTCTTTTGATGCACCAACTTGGAGTCTAGGAAAGAGCATGGCAGCTCACATCGCCATGGGACACATTGGAGAAGTCTACCGCAATGATCTCAAGGATACTATCTACCAGATTTGTGGGTGCCGAGATGAACACTGGGAGATGATCAGCACCAGGAAGGATAGATCAGTTGCAGCTTTTATCTAGGAGTTAAACCAGCACATTCGACGATAGGAGAACCAGATCTGCGCCAACATGATAGACCTGAAGAAGGCAAGGACAAGAATCAAGGAACTAGATGAAAAACTTAAGGCTACAAGTGAAGATTATGAAGAAGAAATTGAAGTATTGGTGGAGAAGAATGAAGATCTGATCAAGAAGATCGGGATATTTATGGGAGGCCCTACACCAGTAGATGAAGACGAAGAACCCAAGGAGATTCACCTGGAAGACTACATCATCATCGACCACACCGACTCGGACCTAGATGACAGTGATGATGACTATGTTGATGAAGCCGGAGCAGATATCATGGAGTCTGCAACCGAAGAATATTTCTAGTAGACCACCTCATCAGTAGTAGTAGTCCACCATGTAAATACAGTAGTCCGAGCACTTTTGCGACAGTTAGATCGATTGTATGCCCTTGTTTGAATGAATGAAGTGAATTGTTTGCTTTTGCCTCATGTGCATATGGGTAGTGTTTTCTCTTTAGACCCCCTCTATTCTAAACTCTCATCTTTTCTAAACCCTCAGATGCCTCCGAGACGTGACCCCGGATTTACCTTTCCACCGGAGCTCACCCAGTTGATCCAGTAGCAGAACACATTGATGCAGTTGCTAGTCCAGAATCAGAATCAGGGGAACAACAACAACAACCCACCACCACCACCACCTGTTGATCACTTAGCCCGTTTTCTTAGGCTGAATCCGCCGGTGTTTTCCAGTAGCACCGAGCCGATAGTAGCAGATGATTGGCTCCGCAAGACAGCTAGAGAGTTGACCACAGCAGGATGCACAGATGCGGAGAAGGTGAAGTTTGCCGCACATCAGCTTGAAGGACCCGCAAAATCATGGTGGGAGAATTTCACAGCCACTTTCCCTGTCGACACTGTCACTTGGGACCAGTTTCAGCAGGCTTTTCGTACTGCCCATGTTTCAGCAGGAGCTATGGCCATGAAGAAGCGCGAGTTTCGCAACTTGCGCCAAGGAGGACGAACAGTTGGCCAGTATGTGGAGGACTTTAGTAAATTAGCACGTTATGCCCCAGATGACGTTGCTACGGATGCAGCTAAGCAGGAGAAGTTTCTGGAAGGACTGAATGATGAGTTGAGCATGCAGTTGATGATAGCAACCTTCAACAACTACCAGGAGTTGGTAGACCGTGCTCTTATGATTGAAGGCAAGCATCAGCAAATTGAGAACCGCAAGAGGAAGTATGGACAAGGGAAGTACAATTCTGGAGCCCAGCAGAAGCCACGTTTTACCCCTAGATCGGGAGGACATTTTTAGCATACCCATGGAGGAGGTAGCTCGCACAATCACAACGGCACCAAGAATGGTAATGGCAATGGAGGTAGCAACGGCCAGAACCGTACCAACCCATCAACCCCAGCCAAGAAGGACCTGAGCCAAGTCACTTGCTTTAAGTGCCAGAAGACCGGACATTATGCCAATGAATGTCCTGAAGGCCAGAATGGCAATGGAAGCTCTGCGAAGAAGCCGAACCCTTTCAACAGGGGACAGGTGAACCACGTTAACGTGGAGGAGGTTGAAGAGCAACCGGATGCAGTAATCGGTAAGTTTTTGGTTAAGTCATTTACTGCACTCGTTCTTTTTGATACTGGTGCATCACATTCATAAATATCAAGGGGATTTGTGGATAAGTATAACCTGCCCACTAAGGTTCTTAGAACACCTATGATAGTAACCTCACCAGGAGCAGAGTATATGGCCAGTCAAGGATGTTTTCAAGTGCCATTGAGTATAGGTAGGCATGTGTTTCCCTCGGATTTAATCATTTTGGAATCACAAGGATTGGATGTAATTCTGGGTATGGATTGGCTGTCGATGTATGGAGGAAACATTGATTGCGCCAGTAAGACAATTTTGCTTACTACCCCAGAAGGGAGAAGGATCAAGTATGTATCCCGACATGTGCCAAAAGGGACTCAAGTAAATTGTTTAACAGGAGTTGTGCAGGAGGAGGTACCAGTGGTAAGGTATTTCCCTGAAGTATTTCCAGAAGAGTTGCCAGGCATGCCACCAGATAGAGATATTGATTTTTTGATTGAGCTATTGCCATGCACAGGGCCAATATCAAAGAGACCATACAGGATGCCTGCAAAGGATTTGGTGGAGATTAAGAAGCAGATTAAGGAGTTACTGGATAAAGGTTATATTTGCTCAAGTTCTTTGCCTTGGGGATCACCAGTACTTCTAGTGGAGAAAAAGGATGGATCGCTAAGGATGGTTGTTGATTATCGAGGATTGAATGAAGTAACCATCAAGAACATGTACCCACTACCAATGATCAATGATCTGTTTGATCGATTGCAAGGAGCTAAGGTATTTTCCAAGATCGATCTGCGATCAGGATACCACCAGTTGAAGATTCGAGAACAGGATATACCTAAGACAGCTTTTACCACCAGGTATGGGCTGTACGAGTATACCGTTATGTCATTTGGTCTGACTAACGCACCTGCCTATTTTATGAACATGATGAACACAATGTTTATGGAGTTCTTGGATAAGTTCGTCGTGGTGTTCATTGATTATATTCTGGTTTACTCGAAAAGTGAAGAAGAGCATAAGGAGCATTTGCGATTGGTACTTGAGAAGCTCAGAGAACATCAATTGTATGCCAAGTTCAGCAAATGTGAGTTTTGGTTGAAGGAAGTAGGATTCCTCGGACACGTTATATCCGGAGAAGGTATATCATTAGATCCCACTAAAGTTGATACCATGACCAAGTGGGAGGCACCAACAACAGTTGGAGATATTCGGAGTTTCCTTGGACTCGCAGGATACTACCGGAGATTCATTGAGAATTTCTCAAAGATTGCGAAGCCTATGACGGAGTTATTAAAGAAGGATACCAAGTTCATATGGACTGAGGAGTGTGAGGCTAGTTTCCAGGAGTTGAAGAAACGCTTGGTTACTTCACCAGTGTTGATTTTGCCAGACCAGACCAAGGATTATGAGGTGTACTGCGACGCTTCACGTCGAGGAATTGGAGCAGTGCTTATGCAGGAAGGGAGAGTTGTTTCATATGCCTCAAGACAACTAAAACCTCACGAGTTGAATTATGCTACGCATGATTTGGAGTTAGCAGCCGTAGTGCATGCACTGAAGACTTGGAGACATTTCCTCATTGGAAATCATTGTGAGGTGTACACGGATCACAAGAGTTTGAAGTACATTTTCACGCAGAAGGAGTTGAACCTCAGACAAAGGAGATGGTTGGAGCTCATCAAGGATTATGATATGAGATTGCATT